>NC_056749.1:59409262-59709262 GCF_019279795.1 Protopterus annectens | reverse complement strand
CTTATTTGTTCAAATTTTAACAAACTTTTCACTCTATTATCTTTACATACTTCTTTCCACAAATTATTAACTCATTCACATTTCAAAAGCACATGCTCAGTAGTCTCAAACTCTACACATTTATTACATATTATATCTTGCTTTTTTTGTATGGCATATTTGCCTTAACCGGCAATTTTCTAATAGACGATCTGCACAAAAAATCATTACATTCTTTAATCTTTTTATAGTTATTATATCTCATCATTAAGGCCTTTTTCTTATCTATTTCTAAATCTTTCCATGGATCAATACAATGAAATGCTTTCATAATACTAAAGTACCATTCCTTTCTATTTTTCTCACATATATTATTTTTTATTTTCCATAACACAATTTTGTTTGGGTACTCTTTCATTTCTTCATTGACAATGCTTTTACTTCATTTTTAACTCCCATTCCTTCTCACAATTCTTTGTATTTATAATATAGTGTCATTTATATCACGTTTTTATTTTCCTTCATAACTCATTTTAATACCTTATATAAAATTAAAAATGATGCATGTACTATCCAGCTTATTAAACCCAAACCTCCTTGTTCTTCTTTCATATACAGAACCCTCTTTTGACTGGATTCATTCTAGACCTCCATATAAAAGCGAATATAATCATCATTAATTCCTTTTCATACTTAATAGGAATCATATAGATGTTAGCAACATAAGCAAGTGTTCCTATTACCATGGTGTTGAACAAGTGTGTTTTTTATGAGATTCTATATGATTTCCAAACAATAGTCATATCCTTTACTTCTTTGAGTACATTATCCCATTGTTGTCTGTATTCATTCCTTCCAAATGTTATTCCTAATATAGCTATATATTTTTCATTGAACTCAACACCTCCTATCATACCTTCAAAACCAAATTCTTTACTTTTCTCCTTATTTATACTTAAACCATTTTTTTTAATTTTTACTTAATTTTTCATTTACTTCTTCCATCCATACTTTATTTTTAACTATTAATACAATATCATCTGCATAATTATACATTATTGGCAGTTGTTCTTCCTTCATCATTTTGTATCCACCACTACTTGACATTTTAATAATTTCCTTCACTTTTACATTCATAACTAATGAGAAAAATTACACTACTAGCTGGGTAGCCCTGCTTTATTCCACATTCTATTTTTATTTCTTCCTCAAGCCAGCCATTTATGTTTAGTTTCACATAGTTCCTTTCATAAACAGACTTTATTACTTGTAATATTTTTGCTTACATTATATGCCTGCAGAAGTTCTCATAATGATTTATACTGAATATTATCATAAGCTTTACTTATATCCCCCATCATAACCTTCGCTTCTACATTTTTATTTACAATATCATCAATTATTTCTCTTATTATTCATAATAACTCTTGACTTCATTTTCCTTTTCTTCCAAATACATTTTGGTCATATATTCTATCCATTTTTTCTGTAACCTTTTTGTTATTATTCTCATAAACATTTTATAATCTGTATTTTTCAAAGTTATAGGTTTCCAGGTTTTATCTCCTCTTTATTTCTTTTTTTAAATATAAATTTTATAACTCCTGTACATACCTCTTTCTCTTTAATTCCAATTTCTAATAATTCATTCATAACTTCTCTAAAAATTATTTAGCCACTCTGTCATTTCTTTATACATACCACATTCAGTTCTGTCCAGTCCTGTTGCAGAATTCATGTTAATATCTTTTAGAATTTCATTCAATTCTTTCATGGTTATTTTTTTGTTCTAAATACTCAGTATCTTCCTTATTTAATGTTTCACCTTTATAAATTTCTTCTATATTTTCTTCTGTCTTATCAAATAATTCCAATACACATCCTTTAATTATTTCGTATATTCCTTCTTGCCATTTTATTTGCTTACCTTCCCTATTTTCTAATTCTCTTATTTTTCCTTGTTTGATTATTTTACTCAAATATGGTGCTACCTTTTCTTTCTTCCTTGTAAACAATATTTTTGCTTATATAACAAGTTAATTTTAATTTGATTCATTTTATATATTTTCTTTTTTTTCATAAAAGGATTTTTTTCTTCTCTAATAGGTCTCTAAATATTTCTTGACTTAATATCTTACATCTCTCTTTTTCTTGTTTTCTTTTCTTCCTTATACATTCTAAAATACATGTTTATATTTTTCTTTAAAATTAAGCCACGAAACAGTCCAATTCTCATAAAACTCCCTCATAGTCGTATGATTTTTCCATAATTCCACCAGTTTTTTTCTCCTATAAATCTAATTAATTTTCATTAATTCTCTTTATTCCCATTCTTATTCTTATATATTCTTCATGTTCCTGTACTTTAACCCATATTGCCACATCATCTTAAAATCCAGCATACTTAATTCCTTTTTTATAACTTTTAAACCATCAGATATTAAAAAATAATCAATTTCTGTCCTAATTTCATTCATTTTATAAGTCCAGTGGTTATTCTCCCATACACTTAACTTTCCACTTCTCATAATCTCTTTAGCCATTTTAACATCACAATTGCTCTTATTCTTCCTTAAATTACAATTAAAATCACCCACCACTATACTCTCCATATCTACACAAACATATTCAAGAATATTTTTAAACATAATTTTTCTCTCTTTGTTACATATGCATATAAAGAAATAATTCTATACACATATTTTTCCATCATGCATCTATTACCGTACTTCGGCCTAGTTCCACTATGGTTAAATGTAATATTTTAATGCTTTCTTGACATAATATGGACATGACCGAACATGTTTCTTTCCCCGTGTTCCAAACTACCACACCATTCCAAAGTTTTTCAGTTTGTGTTCTTTCTTCCTCTGTTAATAATCTGATATCTTCTAAAACAATAATATGTGCATCTACTGCGGCAAATCATTATAATCTACCTATTCTCTACTGCAGCACACCATTGTAATGTACCTATTCTCTACTGTAGCACACCATTGTAGTGTACCTATTCTCTACTGCAGCACACCATTGTAATGTACCTATTCTCTACTGCAGCACACCATTGTAATGTACCTATTCTCTACTGCAGCACAGCATTGTAATGTACCTATTCTCTACTGCAGCACACCATTGTAATGTACCTATTCTCTACTGCAGAACACCATTGTAATGTACCTATTCTCTACTGCAGCACACCATTGTAATGTACCTTTTCTCTACTGCAGAACACCACTGTAATATACCTATTCTCTACACCACTGTACTATACCTATTCTCTACTGCAGGACACCATTGTAATCTACCTATTCTCTACTGCAGCACACCATTGTAATGTACCTATTCTCTACTGCAGCACACCATTGTAATCTACCTATTCTCTACTGCAGCACACCATTGTAATCTACCTATTCTCTACTGCAGCACACCATTGTACTCTACCTATTCTCTACTGCAGCACACCATTGTAATCTACCTATTCTCTACTGCAGCACACCATTGTAATCTACCTATTCTCTACTGCAGCACACCATTGCAATCTACCTATTATCTACTGCAGCACACCATTGTAATCTACCTATTCTCTACTGCAGCACACCATTCTAATATACCTATTCTCTACTGCAGAACACTGTAATATACCTATTCTCTACTGCAGCACACCATTGTAATCTACCTATTCTCTACTGCAGCACATCATTGTAATCTACCTATTCTCTACTGCAGCACACCATTGTAATCTATCTATTCTCTACTGCAGTACACCATTGTAATCTACCTATTCTCTACTGCAGCACACCATTGTACTCTACCTATTCTCTACTGCAGCACACCATTGTAATCTACCTATTCTCTACTGCAGCACACCATTGTAATGTACCTATTCTCTACTGCAGCACACCATTGTAATGTACCTATTCTCTACTGCAGCACACCATTGTAATGTACCTATTCTCTACTGCAGCACACCATTGTAATGTACCTATTCTCTACTGCAGCACACCACTGTAATATACCTATTCTCCACTGCAGCACACAACTGTAATATATCTATTCTCTACTGCAGCACACCACTGTAATATACCTATTCTCTACTGCAGCACACCACTGTAATATACCTATTCTCTACTGAAGCACACCATTGTAATATATCTATTCTCCACTGCAGCACACCATTGTAATATACCTATTCTCTACTGCAGCACACCATTGTAATATACATATTCTCTACTGCAGCACACCATTGTAATATACCTAATCTCTACTGAAGCACACCATTGTAATATACATATTCTCCACTGCAGCACACCATTGTAATATACCTATTCTCCACTGCAGCACACCATTGTAATATACCTATTCTCCACTGCAGCACAACATTGTAATCTACCTATTCTCTACTGCAGCACACCATTGTACTCTACCTATTCTCTACTGCAGCACACCATTGTAATCTACCTATTCTCTACTGCAGCACACCATTGTACTCTACCTATTCTCTACTGCAGCACACCATTGTAATCTACCTATTCTCTACTGCAGCACACCATTGTAATCTACCTATTCTCTACTGCAGCACACCATTGCAATCTACCTATTATCTACTGCAGCACACCATTGTAATCTACCCATTCTCTACTGCAGCACACCATTCTAATATACCTATTCTCTACTGGAGAACAACACTGTAATCTACCTATTCTCTACTGCAGCACACCACTGTAATATACCTATTCTCCACTGCAGCACACCACTGTAATATATCTATTCTCCACTGCAGCACACCACTGTAATATACCTATTCTCTACTGCAGCACACCACTGTAATATACATATTCTCCACTGCAGCACACCACTGTAATATACCTATTCTCTACTGCAGCACACCATTGTAATCTACCTATTCTCTACTGCAGCACACCATTGTAATCTACCTATTCTCTACTGCAGCACACCATTGTAATCTACCTATTCTCTACTGCAGCACACCATTGTAATCTACCTATTCTCTACTGCAGCACACCATTGTAATATACCTATTCTCCGCTGCAGCACACCATTGTAATATACCTATTCTCCGCTGCAGCACACTATTGTAATATACCTATTCTCTACTGCAGCACACCATTGTACTCTACCTATTCTCTACTGCAGCACACCATTGTAATCTACCTATTCTCTACTGCAGCACACCATTGTAATCTACCTATTCTCTACTGCAGCACACACCATTGTAATCTACCTATTCTCTACTGCAGCACACCATTGTAATCTACCTATTCTCTACTGCAGCACACCATTGTACTCTACCTATTCTCTACTGCAGCACACCATTGTAATCTACCTATTCTCTACTGCAGCACACCATTGTAATATACCTATTCTCTACTGCAGCACACCATTGTAATATACCTATTCTCTACTGCAGCACACCATTGTAATGTACCTATTCTCTACTGCAGCACACCATTGTAATACACCTATTCTCCTTTTAAGATTTTTCATACTGTTCATATTTAAAGCTAATATTTTCAGCTTTTAAAAACAGTTAGTATAATAAAATGTTTATCCCTTTCCTTTTTTATTTTCTCTAAGCATTACGGCTTTGATTTTTTTTTCCTTTAACTCTTTCTCCTACTGAATTATTTTTATTTCTTACAGTGCGCCAATCAGCTTCTTCCTCACTTGTCTCCTCTGTTTCTTTTTCCTTGTTACTTTCTTTAACTTCATGTATAACCTCTTTATCAAGTCACATCTTTTTGTACATTTTCTTGTATAACTCATTCCACTATCTCTTTATCCTGTATAACTTCATGCATAACCTCTTTATCAGTCACATCTTTTTGTACATTTTCTTGTATAACTCATTCCACTATCTCTTTATTCTGTATCACTTCATTTTCATTTTCTTGCATATTAATTTCACATTCTAGCCAGGAATGACCAGTATTGCCACATTGTTTGCACTTTAAATCACATGTTTTGCATCATGCCCTGTTTTGCCACATAAATAACATTGTTTTATCACATTCATTAATTAAATGATCATTTTTTTCCACAAAAATGTTTTTGGTTGACCCCTGTATTTCACAAAACCCCTATTACCATGTACATCAATAATACCAGGTACGTGCATAACATTATAATTTTCCACTTTCAGTATTACTCCACATTCCCATCCCCCAGTCCGTTATATGTATGTGATGTGTGTTTGTGCAAGTGGGATGTAGAATGTGTGGTGGTGGGTTTTCTGTCTTTCAGTGTTTAGTGCAGTCTCAGAGTTAGTATATATAAGTAGCGGGGGTGTGGGGGTGCAGCACCCCACATGAGGGTGCAGGGGGGCTTGGCCCGCTGCATATAGGAAGGGTAGGTGTGTGCTTGTTTTGTTGTGTTTGTGTGTGTTGTTTTGCTTTGCTGCAGTGTGGGGAGGTAGGTGTATTTGTCTTTGTAAGTGTGTGGTAGTGTTTTGTTGACATTCACGGTTTTCGGGTTTGTGAGTTTTCGGCTTTATAGTCTCGAGATACTGAAATTTGATATTTCAGTATTTCGAGATTATAAAGTGAATCCATTTATATAAAGTACTGTTAGTGTTTTTCTTTATTATATCATAAGTATGCTCATAAATTATTTTATATAAAACTGGTTCTGTTTTTCCTATGTAGGATTGACAACTTGAATAAATGGTCACATATACCACGCCTGATATTGCATAATTCCCATTCATTAAGGGTATTCAGGATGAAGAATAGTTATTAAGTTCAATAAAATCTCTTTGTAAGATATAGGGATTTAAAAAGCCACATTATATGTCCCCTATTTCCTCCTTCATGGTTAATCTTTATATTCATCTCTAATATAACTTTTACATTCTTGCCTCCTTTTAGACAAAAGTTGGTTGATCTCCCACTATCTTGAATGCTTCATTGGTTTTAAAAATACAACAATTTTTTTTCTTGACTATCTCCTTAATATTATTTGTGTCACTATTGTATTTTGAAATTAGAGAGCTCTCAAAATATTTTGTGTTGCGCTCTGCTGTATTTTCATGGGTCCAATTAACATCACTTATGTTTTCTTCCTTGCCTGACAGAGAGGTGTACTTTTTTCCATTCCAGACATGCCTCACTGCATATCTCATTAATTATGTTATGTAGGTTCCCCGTTTGCAAAAACATGATACTTAACCTTTGTATCTCCTTTTCAAACAAATCATAACTGGAGTTCATTCTTGCAGTTCTTACAAACTGCCCATTGATTAAATTTCTCATGTAATACCAAGGGGGATGACTCCTATAATGAAGGAAGGAATTAAAGAAGGTTGTTTTTTATAAATTGAGGTGAAAATATTGTTACTTATTGAAATACTAACATCCTGATAGTTCACTTCATCTTTTGAATGAGTTTATCTAAATTTTAAGAAGGAAGTGCTACTGGATATGTGCTCTGTTAATTTTCCTACCTCAGCCTCAGGTGCCTCCCACATAATATATGTATTGTCCAAGTATGATAAATACAAGTTACAGCAGGTCCTATACTTTGAATCTAGAACATATCTTTACTTCCATCTTAACATTACCAGACTGGCATAAATTGAGGTGCAAGTTACACCTATTGCTAAACCCATAGCTTATCTACAAAAATCACCTTTGAAAATGATAAAATTATTGTATATTACTATTTACATTAATTCCAAGAAAAGTTAACCCTCCTTCTTGTCTAAATAATTAAATTCCAGTAATAGTGGATTAAATAATTCCAAATCTAAGTCATGTGATATGCTGGTAGAAAGATCTACCATATTGTAAAGAAACTAACTCTATCATTGTAATGTTCTTGAGCTAGTTTCTTCTAAATATCCCAGAAATCTTTTGAAATATATTTATGTTGTAAGAATATACCCCTGAGCATCATGTCAATGAAAAAGTACAGTTTTGTACCTACCATAAATGTAGATGTTCGAGGATCCACATTGCTGCAGTCCTAACTATTGGGTAGTCCGCTGTCCAGTCGGCCCGAATACCAAAGTATATGGCTGACGTCGGTCAGGGCGCATTAGACTGACGTCAGTACGTCAGGGTACTAATGCGCATGACCGACGTCATATCCTCAGTCTTTTCTTGCCCCAGATGTCAGAAGACCCTGAAAAGCTAAGGCCAAAACCAAAAATACCAAACATACCTGCACCAAAAATATGTACAATATATACAAAATTACCAGAATATAACCTCACCTACACAACCACCCTTAAACACAGAGGGGAAGGAGGGAGGGTAAATTGGACTGCAGCAATGTGGATCCTCGAACATCTACATTTATGGTAGGTACAAAACTGTACTATGTTCTTCATTCCACATTGCTGCAGTCCTAACTATTGGGTAGAATCCCAAAGCAGAGGTAAGGGAGGCTGGCAAATCATAAGGAAGCAGGAACTGACAACATGCCTTGCAAAATAGCTGTGGCAAAACCAGCCCTAGACTTAGAGTAGAGAGGAAGGTGATAATGCTTAGAGAAAGTATGCACTGAACTCCAAGTAGCTGCCTCCAAAATATCCTTAGTGGCCACTCCCTTAGAAATGCTGTAGAAGTGGCAGTAGCCCTAGTGGAATGAGGCCTAATTCCAGCTGGAATCTCCTTGCCATGATGGGAATAACAAAATGCAATGCAAAACCCAATCCACCTAGAAATAGTTTGTTTTGACACAGGCTTGCCCTGCGAACCCAAAGCAAAAGAAACAAACAACTGCTGAGACTGCCTAAAATCCTTAGTCCTGCTCAAATAATAACGCAATTGCCTGTGTACATCTAAAGTGTGCAAAATCTTTTCCCCTTTATTTTGGGGATCTGCATAAAAGTAGGCAAATGAATAGTTTGGTTTAAAGCCACACTAGAAACCACCTTAGGCATAAAGGAAGGATTAGTACGTAAAGATACCCTATCCTTATGAAAAATCAAAAAAGGCTCTACCGCCATAAGGGCCTGCAACTCAGAAACCCTTCTTGCAGAAGTAATGGCCAACAAAAAAGCAGTCTTCCATGACAAGTATTTCAATTCAGCAGTAGCCGCAGGCTCAAAAGGTTGTAGAGTAAGTTTCTCCAACACAAAATTGAGATCCCAAGCAGGAGTAGGAGCTCTACGTGGGGGTCTTATGTTCTTTGCCCCTCTAAGAAACTGCTTGAACAAAGGATGCGAAAACAATGGTGGGTCACAATCATAGTGAGCTGAAATTGCTGCAGCATGAATCTTAATGGAAGAGAAAGACAAACCCTTGTCCAATAACTCAGTAAGATATTGAAGAGCCACACTCAAATTAGGCTCAGAAATCTCCAAATTGTTTGCTGCACTCCAAAATAAAAATCTCTTCCATTTTCCTGCGTACACTTTCCTTGTACTAGGTCTTCTGGCTTCCATAATCACATTTAAAACTTGTTGAGGAAGTTGAGACCTGCTGTCTTTCAAAACAGAATATGCCAGGCTGTTAGATGAAGAGATTGAAGCTTGACATTGAGCAGGTGACCATCCCTCTGAGACAACAGGTGTGGAATCAAGGGTAAAGGCCATGGAGGCTTCCTTACCAGACTCCTCAGTAATGGGTACCAGTGCTGCCGAGGCCAATCTGGAGCTATTAAAATCATCCTTGGCTTGTCTTGTCTGACCTTTAGAAGCACCTTTGGGAGAAGAGGCAGAGGTGGAAAAGCATACACATGAAGATTTTTCCAACTGAAAGAAAGAGCATCCACTTTCCAAGCTGTGTGATGAAACCTCTTTGTGCAAAACTTTGGCAGCTGGTGGTTTAGTGGAGAAGCGAACAGATCTATGTCTGGAGTTCCCCATGACACTGTCAATTTTGAAATACATGAAGATCCAGTTTCCACTCGTGGGGATCCATGATTTGTCTGCTTAACACATCTGCTAAGGAGTTCTGTGCTCCGGCAGAAACCTTGCCTGAAGAGTTAGTTGCAAGCTGAGCGCAGTCTCCCATAAAATCATTGCTTGCCTGCACAATGGGTAAGAATGTGTTCCCCTTGTTTGTTGATGTACCACATGACAGTTGTGTTGTCTGTTAGAATCAACACCTGCCCTGGAAGAAGTAACTCCTTGAAAGCCATTAATGCAAACTGGACTGCTAACATCTCTTTCATGTTGATATGTAGATGCTGTAGTCTGGCAGGCCACTTGTCTTGTATCCACTTTCCATTTAGATGAGCTCCCAAGCAATGTCTGAGGCATCTGTCGTTAGAATCTGACTCGCCTCTGGCCGGGTCACAGAGAGTCCCTTGTTTAGGTGACATTCCTGAGCCCACCACAAAAATTCCTTTTGAATGCAAGGTATTATTTGAATGACAGTGTCCAAATCCTGGCAGTGCTGTGTCCATACATTTTTGAGATACCATTGCAGCTTCCTCATATGCAGTTTGGCATTGGGAAGCACCAGAATACAAGATGCCATGAACCCTAAGGCTTGAAGGACTGTCCTTGCAGTCAGCCCGGACTGAAGAGATAGTTGATGGAAGTAACTGGAAAGATTCTTTTGTTTGTCCGGGGTTAAAAAGGCCATCTGGGCTGCTGTATTCAGTCTCACACCCAGAAAGCACATGTCTTGAGAGGGTACTAGACTGGACTTTATTTCGTTCACAGAATACCCTAGGCATCTTAGCACTGCTATGACATAATCCAAATGCTGTAGAAGGTCTTCCTTTTCTTGAGCTAGAATCAGGCAGTCGTCCAAGTAAGGATAGATTTGAATTCCTTTTAGCCTGAAGTAAGCTATCACTGGAGCCAGAACCTTTGTGAATACTCTGGGCGCAGTGGATAAGCCAAAGGGCAATGCAGAGAACTGATAATGAGAATTTCCAGCTCGAAAACGCAGATACTTCCTGCAACTTAGTCTTATAGGCACATGAAGGTAAGCTTCCTTGAGATCTAAAGTTACCATCCAGTGATCTTTGCCCAGCAGAGGTAAAAGCTGTTGTAACGTCAACATTTTGAACTTGGGAATGTCCAGATAAGTGTTGAGGATAGATAAATCCAAAATTGGTCTCCACGTGTTCCCCTTCTTCGGTACTAGGAACAGGCGAGAATAAAATCCTAGGCCCCTTTCTGGCACAGGAACTGGCTGAATGGCCCCTATGTGGAGCAACAGAGAAATTTGCTTGTGAGCCTCTTGTCTTTGTAGAGGAGGAATGTCTGGCATGCCTTTGAAAGGAGGCATGGTATGGAAATAAAACCTGTAACCGTGGTGAATGATATCCAGAACCCATCTGTCTTGGGTAATTAAATCCCAATTTTCTTTGAAAAGAGACAGCCTTCCTCCCAAAGGTGCTGCCAGGCGAGAATGTACTGGCAGCTGAAAAGGCAGGTCATTGGGTCTGCTTACGAAAGGACTGACCCCTGCCCTCACCAGAAGTCTGAGCAGGGGAACTCCTGTCCTAGGCCTAAAAGAACCTTGAGCTCTGCCCCTACCACATCTAGACCTACCCCTAGACTGGGAATCATAAGCAGGATAAGTCCATCCCTTAGTAGGCCAATTTCTACTAAACTTCGGAGGCTGCACCTGCAAAAATCCTTAACAGTTTGCATAGACTTAGCCTTGTCCTCCATTTTCTTTAAGACTGCTTCCACAGGCGAACCAAACAACACATCAGACTGCAAAGGAGCATCCAAAATCCTTGTTTTAACATGCTCAGCTAAATTCTGATCTCTCAACCAGGCATGCCTACGAAGAACAGAACCAGTGGCAGCCACCCTCGAGGAGGCCTGCACAGCATCAAAACCACATTGCAAGGAATGTTTACCCACCTGTTCAGACACATGAACTAAATCCTGCAACTCTTTACACTCAATACCTTCTGCCTGAGCATCCACCTTAGATTTCAATTGTGAAAGGAGATAATTCTGATATTTTAACATGTGAAACTGACAATTCAACGCCTCATGGCTAAAGTGGAAGAAGTATACACTTTCTTTCCCCATCTATCCAAAGCCCTTGCCTCTTTATCAGGAGGAACAGGATTTTTAACAACAGAGGCCTTCACACCTTTAGGCCCCTGAGAGTCAGTTTCGGGTCTGCCCTAGGACTCTTAAAAGATACTTATGAGCTTCAGGCACCCTATAGTACCTATCCGGTTTAACTGGGGCAGGAGGCAAAGAATCAGGATTGAGGGAAGCCTCTGCAAAACATCTTCCACCACATTCAGAACAGGAGGTATAGCTAAAGGCCTATGCTGGGGTAAAACAAGAATTCCCTAAGCCTCTTCCTGGAATCAGAGAAATCTTGACCTTCCCATTTAAAATGCTCCCTCATGGAATGCAGAGTCTCTGAAAATGAAAAATCCTCAGGAGGAGAAGCTGAAGGAGTAGAATCATCCACATCAGAATCAGAATAAGGAGGATACTCCTGCAAGTCTTCAGCCGAAGACTCAGAAGCCTCCGAACATTGCTCAAAACTCTCAAACTCAGGTTCCACCCTAGGCCTCTTATCAGGAGGGGGCATAGAACCTCTAATCATAGTAATCAAATCCTCTGCCATTTTAAGCATATGTTTCTTAGGCAAAGACCCTGAAGCACTAGGAGAAACCCCACTGAAGTTAAACTTGGCCTGCCTCTCAAAGAAGCCTTGGAAACAGAAGGGAGGCTCTAACCACCTTAGGAAGAGAGGGAAGAACAGCCACCTGAGAAGGCCCCTCAGCCTGGCCTACTTCCTGCGAGGATACATCCTGTAACAGTAAAGTCTCTCCCTGAGACTCCAAAGAAACACCTGGCAAAACCTCCGGCTCCACTGAGCCTTCTAAAGATCCGGCGTCTGGGACTGTCGGTTCTTCCACGCTAGGCTTTGCTGCTTTGTCCTTGCGCTTTTTGGTCAAGCGGGCGCCGGAGCCTCCGACGGCATTTTATAATTACAACGCTTCCCAAAAACTAACCTGGCACAGTCTAACCTTCTCTTAATAGTGCGTTTGTTAAATCTAGCACAAGAGCGGCATCCAACAACGTCGTGCTCAGGCCCTAAACAAGGTATACACAAAGTATGGTAATCCCTATGAGGTATCTGTTTCCCACAAGAAATACAGTTATTCACTTTTTCTGACATCCGGTTAAATACTGAGGCAAGAAAAAAAAACAAAATATTCCCCAACGGGGTACTTAGCCAACTTTGATTCGGTCTGAAACTCTGACTTCAGAAACTTTCAGAACGCCAACCTGCACTCGCAAAATTGCTTCTGCATCGGACCATGCGGCAAAAAAGACTGAGGATATGACGTCGGTCATGCGCATTAGTACCCTGACGTACTGACGTCAGTCTAATGCGCCCTGACCGACGTCAGCCATATACTTTGGTATTCGGGCCGACTGGACAGCGGACTACCCAATAGTTAGGACTGCAGCAATGTGGAATGAAGAACATCTGATAATGGGTAGGTTTTAGAACCCTGGGTGGATACAATCAATTTGTAAGTTGTGTTAAATACATTTTTTATGTACCTTTGGTATTCAGAATACAGCCAGGATAACCAGATGCTTATTTAGCAGGAAGTGTACCAATCAGGCGTGCTTAAACCTGGGTTAAAGCAGTGTCTAAATATAGATCTAGTTTTCTGTGAGCTATATTTATTTCATTCTTAGATACCACAGTATATTTTCCTTATCCTGTAAAATATAGGTTCATAGGTAGGTACTAGGCTATCTGCCTGAAGGCATTTATAAGCCCAGCCAGAATGTGTTGGCTTTCGCCGCCCCCTTAGATTAGTTCCCTGTGCCTGTCCAGCACAGCCACTGAACTGATCCCCAGGGTAAACTTTCTGTTTCCCATCCACTCATCAAGGTTCCTCTTGAAGAGTGTTAGTGAGGAGCTCTGCCTAATGTAGATTGGAATCTTATTCCAAAGCATGGGAAGTCTCTGGGGCAGGAATGTATCCCTCCAGCATGTCCTATTTATTGTTGTGGTGAGGTTTACATCCCTAGAGCGTGTGGCTTGAGGGGATAAGGTTTTCTTTAGGTGGAGCATGCCCATCAGTTCTTGGTTGGACATGGCCTTGTATGTCAGGCAGAGATCACCTCTGAGTAGGTGGTATGCAACTGAGTACAGCTGGAGTTTCTTCAGTCGAGCTGCATTGGGCATCTGTTTGTGGCCAGTGATCCTCTTGGTGAGGTACTTCTGTGCTCTTTCCAGCTGTTGCAGGTGTCTTGTAAGGTACATTCCAAATGGGGCATTGTACTCTATGAAGGGTCTAATGAGTGATGAGTAGAGGGGCACAATGACCTCTTTTGATCTGGATGTGAACCTTTTGTGATTAGGTGGGCCACACAGAAGGATTTTCTAACCACTTTGGCAATGTAATTATCAAAGGAGAGATTACTATCTACTTGGGTCACCAGATCCCTTATTACGTCTTCCGTATTTAGGGGACTACCACCTATGTGGTAGTTTGTGAGTACTCTGTTTTTTCCAAAGGGGATGTTTATGCACTTTTTGGCATTTAGCTTGAGGCCATGATTTTGACACCAGGTATCCGTCTCAGTGAGACCCTTTTGGAGGATGTCTGTGTCAGCCAGAGAGTCAATTATAGCCCCTAGTTTGGAGTCGTTTGGGAACTTGGACAGCCATATTCCTCTTGTGCTTGCCTGTACCTCTGCGAAGTATAGGCCAAACAGGAGGAGTCCTAGGACTGAGCCCTGGGGAATGCCACTTGTAACCGCTTTAGAGTCGGACTTATCTCCCGCAACTCTCACAATGTGGGTTCTGTCCACGAGCCAGTTGGCAACCCATCTTTTGACGTAGGGGTTTCTGTTCAGGCTGGTGAGCTTGTCTATAATACCAGAATGGGGAATGGTGTTGAAGGCCTTTGCGAAGTCTAGGTAGGCTGTGTGTACATCCTTGGTAACTGTCTCAAAGAAGCCCACCAGGTTTATGAGGGATGATCTGCCCTTAACAAAGCTGAACTGGATAGGGTCCAGTGTTTCCCAATGTCTCTGTTAATGAGTTCCATGATGATGTGCTCCATAGTCTTGCAGACGAAGCTAGTCAGGCTTATAGCACTATAGTTCCCGGGGTCTGTTGTGGCTCGACCTTTGTAGAGCGGAATAACCGTTGCTGTGCGCCACTCTATGGGTACGTAGCCTGTGGAGAGGCTGCGTTTGAACAGTGTGTCTAGGTGACATAATCAAATATCTTACTTACATGAACCATATGATTCACTAATATCATTCCCCTCCTTTATCGTGTTTAATTCCTCTGACAGAGCTATCCTGTGTTAGTATGGATAACAACATACTATTCACCTGCACTTCATACGTGTCCATTTCCTAATTCCTCTGACAGAGCTATCCTGTGTTAGTATGGATAACAAGATACTATTCACCCGCACTTCATACGTGTCCATTTCCTAATTCCTCTGACAGAGCTATCCTGTGTTTGTATGGATAACAACATACTATTCACCTGCACTTCATACGTGTCCATTTCCTAATTCCTCTGACAGAGCTATCCTGTGTTAGTATGGATAACAACATACAATTCACCCGCACTTCATACGTGTCCATTTCCTAATTCCTCTGACAGAGCTATCCTGTGTTAGTATGGATAACAACATACTATTCACCCACACTTCATACGTGTCCATTTCCTAATTCCTCTGACAGAGCTATCCTGTGTTAGTATGGATAACAACATACTATTCACCCGCACTTCATACGTGTCCATTTCCTAATTCCTCTGACAGAGCTATCCTGTGTTAGTATGGATAACAACATACTATTCACCCGCACTTCATACGTGTCCATTTCCTAATTCCTCTGACAGAGCTATCCTGCGTTAGTATGGATAACAACATACTATTCACCCACACTTCATACGTGTCCATTTCCTAATTTCTCTGACAGAGCTATCCTGCGTTAGTATGGATAACAACATACTATTCACCCGCACTTCATACGTGTCCATTTCCTAATTCCTCTAACAGAGCTATCCTGCGTTAGTATGGATAACAACATACTATTCACCCACACTTCATACGTGTCCATTTCCTAATTCCTCTGACAGAGCTATCCTGCGTTAGTATGGATAACAACATACTATTCACCCGCACTTCATACGTGTCCATTTCCTACTTCCTCTGACAGAGCTATCCTGCATTAGTATGGATAACAACATACTATTCACCCACACTTCATATGTGTCCATTTCCTAATTCCTCTGACAGAGCTATCCTGCGTTAGTATGGATAACAACATACTATTCACCCGCACTTCATACGTGTCCATTTCCTAATTCCTCTGACAGAGCTATCCTGCATTAGTATGGATAACAACATACTATTCACCCACACTTCATACGTGTCCATTTCCTTATTCCTCTGACAGAGCTATTCTGCGTTAGTATGGATAACAACATACTATTCACCCACACTTCATACGTGTCCATTTCCTAATTCCTCTGACAGAGTTATCCTGTGTTAGTATGGATAACAACATACTATTCACCCGTACTTCATACGTGTCCATTTCCTAATTCCTCTGACAGAGCTATCCTGCGTTAGTATGGATAACAACATACTATTCACCCACACTTCATACGTGTCTGTTTCCTAATTCCTCTGACAGAGCTATCCTGTGTTAGTATGGATAGCAACATACTATTCACCCGCATTTCATACATGTCCATTTCCTAATAACACTAAGCTTTTCCCTCATTTCAGTTCCTGCTTTGTTCTACTCGTGAGAGCTACTAGTGCTTTCCTTGGAGCATGCAGTACTGGAATACGATCCAGATTTAATTACATATGATATCCTCTTATCAAACTTCCTAACTTTTAAATGAATCAGCACAATCATAAAATATATTATTGCTACGGATCTGCACACTATTCCGGACATTTGTCCCCATGATTCAAGGTTCACAGATTAGTACTAGGGTAACTGCCCTTGTGGGCCATTTTCAGCCTAGCCAATTAGCCCATGTGAAAATCAAACCCTGCACCTTATGTTTGTAAGGTAAACACCTTAACCATTATGCCAACCTCCCACCCATTATATGCTATATATGTTCATTCTTTGCTTTCATACTGAGAATTATGTGACTTATTTCTACCATTCCTAGCTTCTTACTGACTAAATCTTCCAGAACATTAGAACTAAGTTAATTGCTATAATTTGTGACAAAATTTTGAACTTCACATATTTATATTCACAGTTCTGTAGTTTTTAGCCAAGGGCTCCATCTGATTCCATGAATAAGTTAATGTGAAAACAGCTTTCTTTTCATTGCCTTTGCACCACAGTGCTAAAATATTATCTTTATCTATTTTAAATTCAACATTTTGTTTATCATCATGTCTTGTGTTTCATTTATCTGTTCAGCAACATGCATATTCATTTGGAAATATTTGCTTTTATTTTAAATAGCTTTATGAAATGTGTCTTACCTGAATCAGATTCTACACCAAATTAAAAGGACAAGGTTCCCTCTTGTATTTATAGCTCTGCCTACATCTCACGGTTTATATTTCAGTTGCAAAGTATCCTTTTCATCTAATCTTGTACTTAAAGTTCCACCTACATCACAAGGTTTGCATTTCAGTTGCACAGCATGCTTTTCATCTCATTGTGTACTTATAGTTCTGCCTACATCACAAGTTTTACATTTCAGCTGCACAGTATCCTTTTCACCTCATCTTGTACATATAGCTCCGCCTACATCACAAGGTTTACGTTTCAGTTGCACAGTATCCTTTTCACCTCATCTTGAACTTATAGCTCCGCCTACATCACAAGGTTTACATTTCAGTTGCACAGTATCCTTTTCACCTCAGCTTGTACATATAGCTCCGCCTACATCACAAGGTTTACATTTCAGTTGCACAGTATCCTTTTCACCTCATCTTGTACTTATGGCTCCACCTACATCTTAAGGTTTACATTTCAGTTGCACAGTATCCTTTTCACCTCATCTTGTACTTATGGCTCCACCTACATCACAAGGTTTACATTTCAGTTGCACAGTATCCTTTTCACCTCATCTTGCACATATAGCTCCGCCTACATCACAAGGTTTACATTTCAGTTGCACAGTATCCTTTTCACCTCATCTTGTACATACAGCTCTGCCAATATCTCAAGGTTTACATTTCAGTTGCACAGTATCCTTTTCACCTCATCTTGTACTTATGGCTCCTCCTGCATCTTAAGGTTTACATTTCAGTTGCACAGTATCCTTTTCACCTCATCTTGTACATATAGCTCCACCTATATCACAAGGTTTACATTTCAGTTGCACAGTATCCTTTTCACCTCATCTTGTACATATAGCTCTGCCAATATCACAAGATTTACATTTCAGTTGCACAGTATCCTTTTCACCTCATCTTGTACTTATAGCTCTGCCTACATCACAAGGTTTACATTTCAGTTGCACAGTATCCTTTTCATTTTATCTTGTACTTGAAGCTTCACCTACATCTCAAGGTTTACATTTCAGTTGCACAGTATCCTTTTCACGTCATCTTGTACTTTTAGCTCTACCTGCATCTCAAGGTTTACATTTCAGTTTCACGGTATCCTTTTCACCTCATCTTGTACTTATAACTCCACCTACATCACAAGGTTTACATTTCAGTTGCACAGTATCCTTTTCATTTTATCTTGTACTTGAAGCTTCACCTACATCTCAAGGTTTACATTTCAGTTGCACAGTATCCTTTTCACCTCATCTTGTACTTTTAGCTCTACCTGCATCTCAAGGTTTACATTTCAGTTTCACGGTAACCTTTTCACCTCATCTTGTACTTATAGCTCCACCTACATCACAAGGTTTACATTTCAGTTGCACAGTATCCTTTTCACCTCATCTTGTACTTATAGCTCTGCCAATATCTCAAGGTTTACATTTCAGTTGCACAGTATCCTTTTCACCTCATCTTGTACATATAGCTCCGCCTACATCACAAGGTTTACATTTCAGTTGCACAGTATCCTTTTCACCTCATCTTGTACATATAGCTCTGCCAATATCACAAGATTTACATTTCAGTTGCACAGTATCCTTTTCACCTCATCTTGTACTTATAGCTCTGCCTACATCACAAGGTTTACATTTCAGTTGCACAGTATCCTTTTCATTTTATCTTGTACTTGAAGCTTCACCTACATCTCAAGGTTTACATTTCAGTTGCACAGTATCCTTTTCACGTCATCTTGTACTTTTAGCTCTACCTGCATCTCAAGGTTTACATTTCAGTTTCACGGTATCCTTTTCATTTTATCTTGTACTTGAAGCTTCACCTACATCTCAAGGTTTACATTTCAGTTGCACAGTATCCTTTTCACCTCATCTTGAACTTATAGCTCTACCTGCATCTCAAGGTTTACATTTCAGTTGCACAGTATCCTTTTCACCTCATCTTGTACATATAGCTCTGCCTACATCACAAGGTTTACATTTCAGTTGCACAGTATCCTTTTCACCTCATCTTGTACTTATATCTCCACCTGCATCTCAAGGTTTACGTTTCAGTTGCACAGTATCCTTTTCCCCTCATCTTGTACATATAGCTCTGCCAATATCACAAGGTTTACATTTCAGTTGCACAGTATCCTTTTCACCTCATCTTGTACTTATAGCTCCGCCTACATCACAAGGTTTACATTTCAGTTGCACAGTATCCTTTTCACCTCATCTTGTACTTATAGCTCCGCCTACATCACAAGGTTTGCATTTCAGTTGCACAGTATCCTTTTCACCTCATCTTGTACTTATAGCTCCGCCTACATCTTAAGGTTTACATTTCAGTTGCATAGTATCCTTTTCACCTCATCTTCTACTTATAGCTCCGCCTACATCTCAAGGATTACATTTCAGTTGCACAGTATCCTTTTCACCTCATAGCTCTGATTGTTTACATTACTGTTACAGAGTACTCTGACATAGCTTTCTCTTTAATATCTATCACTGTCAAAATACATTCTCACTTTTTTCATTTTATTGTATTTTTTGTTTAAAATCACATTTTATTACATAGACATTCTCAGCTAATTATTTTAGATGTTCTAGAATTCTCATTTTCTGTACATACATCCACAGCTTTTCATAATGTTTATTAGTGAATAATGTAACACACCATATTCACAGCCTTTGCACTTTTCTTCAGCTCAGTAACATCTACAGTCTCTGTAGGATTTTGTGTCATTGTGAAGAACAAACTGTGAATAAGTAGCAAGCTTTTTATAGGCTCATAATAATTGATGAAATATTTAATTGTTCAAATGTTATCTTTCTTCTTCACAAAAAAGTAGGAGTTAAAATAACTTCACACCCTCTTTACAGGTGACTAACAGAAATGTGGCATACTGTACCTGTGATGCCCCTTCACTGGCCCAGTAATCAAGGAGCCTTAATCCTCACCACTGGCAAAAGTTAGGGATATGCAGATTGGGAGGATGACAAGTGCACACACAGTATTGTACAATTTCCCTTAAGAGCACAGAGATCGGGGCTGGTTTATCTCTCTTTCTCCAGATCTCCAATAAGATTCCCCACTGGCACAGCTATAGAATTGAGTCCTTAGCCAGGGTTCCAAGCCAAGTCCTCCCAACACTCTCTCTGTCCAACTAGTGCTTCATGTCCCAGCCCAAGTAGCTAACACACATACACACACACACTTTGAGATTTGATTTATACACAAACACACACCTGGGAAAGGCTGGCACAAGTTTACAAGCTATGCCCCCTTCTGCCCAGACCATAAGGTAGTTAACACTTCTACCAGAATCCCTTATCAGCTACTTTAAGGCCCTTCCCAAAGGGTGACCAATCCTACTGTGTAATGTTACTATTATCCAAATGGTAAGTGTGACCGAGAGCAAGGCTATTTAGGAGTGACCTGTACAGTGTCACCAAATACATATGCAAGTGCTCTAACAGCTTAAACATATCTCACAAATATCAGCCACAAAGATAGGCATAAATATATTTAATAATAAATAATAAAATAAGACAATAATCAACACAGTAACTACAGAGTTCAGAATGACAGGAAATATTTTAAAACAACATTGTGGGACAGTCTCAAATAAATAATGAAAACATCTAAACTAATCTTTACTATATTCCTATCTATATCTAAAATAAATTATTTTTCTATAGGTACTATTAGCAAGCCAAGTGCAGATGATGATGAGTGGATGTTCTTGTTAGGTCCAAGACAAGATACAAAATGCCCAGACTCTCTCTCTCTCTCTCTCTCTCTGAGAGAGTTCTTAAATCACTGCTGCATCAGCTTGGATGACATCACTCTTTGTCACTCGCCTTCAGTTCCCAGGCTAACAGAAACTAACATCTCTGTGTTAAAAAATACATATCTCTCAGATGTGCAGCTGCTAAGAAGCCATAAAGCAATATAACAGTTTAAATTTTAAAACTAGTAATTACTTTTCTCCAAGAAAATAGAAAGAAACTTTTAGCTCTTGACATCCTGTCTCCTTGCTGCATTAACTAACTTTTATAGCACATTCTAAAGCACTTAATTTCAACTTATTTTCTTGAAGTTTTGTATGTTAATCTTCTATGTACCAGCAAGGTATGCTGTGGTTACATTCTTGAAGCTCAGTACGCAGCATACAGTTCTGTATAAATCATATAAATATTCACAAATTACATAGAATTATTTACAAAATTCCAGATAGCTGGGCTGGCAGTGTCACAGTACCTTTCCAGGTTTCTCTTCTATTCCACTTCCAAATCAGATTTCTGTACCTAAAGCGTCCTCTTTTCTGATACAAAATCTTGGTAGCAAAACTGGAGCATTTTTTTTCATTATAATTGATGCTACTCTAAACTATACAAAAAAGTTTTCACTTCTTGGCATAATTATCCACATCTGAAATTATATATCTCCAGCTCAGATACTAAGCAACTCTGGATGTTTGTTATAATAGTTCGTATACAAGTGTTTGTTCAGAGTAAACTTCTAGAATTGTTTTATTTATTTTATTTAAGTCTATTAAATGAAGTAGTACACTGATCACAATAAGCCATTGAGAGGTACAGCCTGGGTGAAGAAATACAACAAAAATACAACTGATTGACAAACACAGATCATACAAGTAACAAGGTCCAGCAGACAAATGAAACAAACAGCAAATATTATTAACAGAGGAGAAAAGCAAATGTGGATTATTTTTTATTATTTTTAGCACTAAATATTGAAGATAAGCAGTAAGTGAGAATAGAGGGTCAAAGAAAAAGTGATGTAGGTGAATGAGGAGTTAGGTGGTGTGTCAGAGTGGAAAAGCACTTACAGTCAGATTTTTGATGAGGGTGTCTTTTGATTTATACTCTGAAAGTGAGGAAAAAGGAGATTTCTTTTAGGCGGGGAGTCAGCAATTGAATGCAGCAATGGATATAGTCATTACAGAGTAATTTAGTTTGGGAGGCCTGGAGAGATGGTTCAGTTGGGAGAAGCTGTGGATGTTGTAAGGGAGATTCCATTATGGAGTTTGGCAGCAAGGGGTAAGAAGGCATCTGGCTGAAGTAGACTGAAGAAAACCAAGGAGTAGTTCAGCTGCATAGGTCAATGGGAGTCACTTGTTTGGGTTCATATTACGTTGTCAAAAGACAACAATTTCGAACACTCAGAACAGCAAAATGGACGAATATCGAAACATTTATTGCGGGGGCTGCACCCCCCATCCCCACTATATATATATATATATATATATATATATATATATATATATATGTATATATATATATATATATATATATATATATATATATATATATATATCAACTCTGAGATGGCACTACAGTAAGGAAAGGGCAAATATTCCAATCTTCACTATACTGCAATCCCGCAATCTGAACATCGATATCCGCCAGTTTCACTCTTCTGTGCATTTGACATTGTTGTCTTTTGACAACGTAATAGGAACCCACCTGTTTTGCTGAGGGTAGTGCAGTGGTGTTCCTGAGGAGGGAGTCGGAAATGAATCTGCAGTTCTTGTTTTCAATGGACTGTGGAGTAGATGATTTTTTTTTTTGTAATGTTTATTACATGCCATACCAATTCCTCTACAGCTGTTCCCCTTCTTCTACAACTAAACCTTCTGATACCATAAAACAATCTATTTCAGTTCTATACATACATCTTTTGTAAGCCAGTGAATTTTGTCCCAAAGTTTTAACTTACCACATCTTATAACTTCTAACATTTTTCTTACATCATTTCCTTTCTTTTTATGCTTGCCTCTTAACTCACAGTTAAAGTCTCCTGTTATTATAATATTCATATTTATCACTACATAGTCTAAATTCTGATTAAATAAGCTTTTCCTTTCTTTACAGTTAGTATAAGCATGCAATGTTATAATTCTATATACTTGTTCTTTCCATATTAAATCTACTACAGTTATTCTTCCCATTTTTGCTAAAGTTATATCTAATATTTCTACTACTTCTAAAATGTCTTCTCTTTGTTCCTTTTCTTCTCTTCTCTTTCTTTTTCCTTACTGTTATTTTCATTTTTACAGTCCATCCATAAATGTCCAATTTTGCTACAGTTATAACATTTCAATTTTTTGCATCATGTCCCATTTCTTCACAAATATAACATTCTCTTTTGTCACAGTTACTGTCTTTCTTTTCCATAACAAAAACATATTTTGGGTTGTCCCCATATTTTACAACACCCCCTCTCCCTTTCATATGTATCATGCTTAGTATATGTTTTTTCTCTTTCTACTTTTAACACAATATTTCAATCCCAACCAGCAGTCCATACACCTCTCGTCATAAACTTTTGCAATGTCCAGTACTTCTTTACAGAAAGCTTTCAAATGTCCTTTCAAAATCATTCTGTTTGAAATTGTACATGTAGCTTCTTTTTTATTTCCCTGTTAAATGCTTTTATCACATAAAGCATCTATGGGTAGAAGTCTTTCTTTTTTCATATTCTCCAAGAAAATGTTACATTGAAAATATAATGCCACATGCTTCTTTGTTAAAAAGAATAAATGCTCTTACTTCATGTGCTTATATGCCCAAAGGAGCTATTAAATTGTCCCACACTTCATACCTGTCAATTTATTTGTCTTTACTTTGAATTCTTACCATATACTTCCTTTTTTCATTTTCTTCTGCCTTCTTTTCTGCTACTACCCCTTGCCTTCTTTTATTTTCTCAGCATATGCTTTCTTTTTCCTTCTCACCACTATTCTTCAGGACAGTCTCTGCATACTTCTTTTTGTATTTTCTCCATAATGTCTCTCCAGGAAACATCTCCTTCATTTTCTGGCTCACTCTGTAACATCATTTTTTAAGTAAATCATACTGCAACCCTCCTGACTGGAGATTTGCAAATATACATCCAACCTTTGCTGAGTCATCTCCATCAAACAGTTTTTTTTAACATTTCCACAGAATCTTGCACACATTTTCTGGTCTCAATATTTGTTTCCTCCTTCATTTCTTTCACTACTGCATCATCTCCTCTCTTCTTCTGTCTCCTTGTTTCTGCGCATGGAATGAAAACAGGAAGTGCTCCTCCAAAATGGTTCCCACTCGCAACAATGATGAATAGGGTTTTTTATTGATATATACATTGCATATTGTTTACATATTTACATTATTTACATCTATTTACAAATCTGCATACATTATAAACTTCAATTTAAGCATTCTCCCTCCACTCTTTTATCCACAACCAAAACATTATTTTTTCCAAAATCTTTGTCAAAGTCCATTTTCCATTGTATTTAATTTCATTTAGTCTCTCATTCCATACAGTCCATGAAGCATAACATATTCCTCTTTCCATTTTCTTCACTTCTTCCTGTTTACGTGCACCATAATAACCAAATTCTATTATGTCCATACTTATTTGTTCAAATTTTAACAAACTTTTCACTCTATTATCTTTACATACTTCTTTCCACAAATTATTAACTCATTCACATTTCAAAAGCACATGCTCAGTAGTCTCAAACTCTACACATTTATTACATATTCTATCTTGCTTTTTTTGTATGGCATATTTGCCTTAACCGGCAATTTTCTAATAGACGATCTGCACAAAAAATCATTACATTCTTTAATCTTTTTATAGTTATTATATCTCATCATTACGACCTTTTTCTTATCTATTTCTAAATCTTTCCATGGATCAATACAATGAAATGATTTTATAATACTTAAGTACCATTCCTTTCTATTTTTCTCACATATATTCTTTTTTGTTTTCCATAACACAATTTTGTTTTGGTACTCTTTCATTTCTTCATTGACAATGCTTTTACTTCAGTTTCAACTCCCATTCCTTCTCACAATTCTTTGTATTTATAATATCGTGTCATTTATATCACATTTTTATTTTCCTTCATAACTCATTTTAATACCTTATATAAAATTAAAAATGATGCATGTACTATTGGGCTTATTAAACCCAAACCTCCTTGTTCTTCTTTCATATACAGAACCCTCTTTTGACTGGATTCAGTCTAGACCCCCATATAAAAGAGACTATAATCATTAATTCCTTTTCATACTTAATAGGAATCATATAGATGTTAGCAACATCAGCGATTGTTCCTATTACCATGGTGTTGAACAAGTGTGTTTTTTTATGAGATTCTATATGATTTCCAAACAATAGTCATATCCTTTACTTCTTTGAGTACATTATCCCATTGTTGTTGTCTGTATTTATTCCTTCCAAATGTTATTCCAAATATAGCTATATATTTTTCATTGAACTCAGTACCTCCTAGTATACCTTCAAAACCAAATCCTTTACTTTTTTCCTTATTTATACTTAAACAATTTTTTTTTGATTTTTACTTAATTTTTCATTTACTTTTTCCATCCATACTTTATTTTTAACAATTAATACAATATCATCCACATAATTATACATTATTGGCAATTATTCTTCCTTCATCATTTTGTATCCACCACTACTTGACATTTTATTAATTTCCTTCAATTTTACATTCATAACTAATGAGAAAATTACACTACTAGCTGGGTAGCCCTGCTTTATTCCACATTCTATTTTTATTTCTTCCTCAATCCAGCCATTTATGTTTAGTTTCACATAGTTCCTTTCATAAACAGACTTTATTACTTGTAATATTTTTGCTTACATTATATGCCTGCAAAATTCGGCATAATGATTTATACTGAGTATTATCATAATCTTTACTTATATCCCCCATCATAACCTTCACTTCTACATTTTTATTTACAATATCATCAATTATTTCTCTTATTATTCATAATAACTCTTGACTTCCTTTTCCTTTTCTTCCAAATACATTTTGGTCATATATTCTATTTTTTTCTGTAACCTTTTTGTTTTTATTCTCATAAATATTTTATAATCTGTATTATTCAATGTTATAGGTCTCCATTTTTTTATCTCTTTATTTCCTTTTTTAAACATAATATTTATAAATTCTGTACATCTCTTTCTCTTTAATTCCAATTTCTAATAATTTATTCATAACTTCTCTAAAAATTATTTTAGCCACTCTGTCATTTCTTTATACATACCACATTCAGTTCTGTCCAGTCCTGTTGCAGAATTCATGTTAATATCTTTTAGAATTTCATTCAATTCTTTCATGGTTTTTTTTGTTCTAAATACTCAGTATCTTCCTTATTTAATGTTTCACCTTTATAAATTTCTTCTATATTTTCTTCTGTCTTATCAAATAATTCCAGTACATATCCTTTAATTATTTCATATATTCCTTCTTGCCATTTTATTTGCTTACCTTCCCTATTTTCTAATTCTCTTATTTTTCCTTGTTTGATTATTTTACTCAAATATGGTGCTACCTATCCTTTCTTCCTTGTAAACAATATTTTTGCTTATATAACAAGTTAATTTTAATTTGATTCATTTTATATATTTTCTTTTTTTTTTTTCATAAAAGGATTTTTTTTTCTTCTCTAATAGGTCTCTAAATATTTCTTGACTTAATATCTTACATCTCTCTTTTTCTTGTTTTCTTTTCTTACTTATACATTCTAAAATACATGTTTATATTTTTCTTTAAAATTAAGCCATGAAACAGTCCAATTCTCATAAAACTCCCTCATAGTCGTATGATTTTTCCATAATTCCACCAGTTTGTTTCTCTTATAAATCTAATTAATTTTCAATAATTCTCTTTATTCCCTTTCCTATTCTTATATGTTCTTCATTTTCCTGTACTTTAACTTTTAAACCATCAGATATTAAAAAATAATCAATTTCTGTCCTAATTTCATTCCATTTATAGGTCCGTGGTTGTTCTCCCATACACTTAACTTTCCACTTCTCATAATCTCTTTAGCGATTTTAAAATCACAATTGCTCTTATTCTTCTTTAAATTACATTTAGAATCACCCACCACTATACTGTCCATATTTACACAAACATATTCAAGAATATTTTTAAACATAATTTTTCTCTCTTTGTTACATATGCATATAAAGCAATAATTCTATACACATATTTTTCCATCTCACATCTATTACCGTAGTTCGTCCTAGTTCACTATGGTTACATCTAATATTTTAAAGCTTTCTTCACATAATATACATATCCCTGAGCATGTTTATTTCCCCGTGTTCCAAACTACCACACCATTCCAAAGGTTTTCAGTTTGTGTTCTTTCGTCCTCTGTTAATAATCTGATATCTTCTAAAACAATAATATGTGCATCTACTGCAGCACACCATTGTAATATACCTGTTCTTCTTTTAAGGTTTTTCATACTGTTCACGTTTAAAGCTAATATTTTCAGCTTTTAAATAGTTATTATAATAAAATGTTTATTCCT
This sequence comes from Protopterus annectens, assembly GCF_019279795.1. Taxonomy (NCBI): domain Eukaryota; kingdom Metazoa; phylum Chordata; order Ceratodontiformes; family Protopteridae; genus Protopterus; species Protopterus annectens. Next base: position 59,681,474 of record NC_056749.1, on the reverse strand, counting down.
TTCCTTTCTTATTTTCTCTAACATTATATCTTTGAATTTTCTTTTCCTTTCTTTAACTCTTTTCCCTGTTGAATTATTTTTATTTCTTACAGTGCGCCAATCAGCTTCTTCCTCACTTGTCTCCTCTGTTTCTTTTTCCTTGTTACTTTCTTTAACTTCATGTATAACCTCTTTATCAAGTCACATCTTTTTGTACATTTTCTTGTATAACTCATTCCACTATCTCTTTATCCTGTATAACTTCATGTATAACCTCTTTATCAGTCACATCTTTTTGTACATTTTCTTGTATAACTCATTCCACTATCTCTTTATCCTGTATCACTTCATTTTCATTTTCTTGCATATTAATTTCACATTCTAGCCAGGAATGACCAGTATTGCCACATTGTTTGCACTTTAAATCACATGTTTTGCATCATGCCCTGTTTCCATTTTCAGTATTACTCCAGATTCCCATCCCCCAGTCTATACTCCTCTTTCATTATATACTTTTGTAGTGTCCATTACTTTTTTACATATAGTTAACAAAAGTTCTTTCAATTTTTTGCTTCAACTTCAGTTTTAAACTGGATCATTATTCTTTTTTTTTTGTCTGCAAAAAACCTGCATGACATATTCTGACCATGGATATTCTTCTTTTGTTCATATGCACACAAAACATTTTCCATGGCCTGCCCAGTCTCAAATATCAAGTCACACAAAGTCTCTTTATTAATTAAAATGAATGCTCTTACCTCTTTTGCTTTGACACACAAAGGTGATATGAGATTCCCAAACCTTATACCTGTCCAAACTTTCTTCTATTTACAGCTCACACATACTTTAAACTTCTTTTTTTGTTTCTTTTATTTCTTCTTTGCTCCTTCTCCCACAGTTTGTGCTAAGTTTTTGTCTCTTAAACTTTGTCTAGCACAGTCTCTTCTTCTCCTTTTTCTTCTTCTAATTTATCCTTGATGTCACTCCATGAAATTGCTGCTCCACTTTCTGGTTCACTTTAGTTTACCATTTCTTCCAAATAATCATCCCGCAACCCTCCTAATTGGAGAGTTGTAATTATGCATTTCTCAGAGGTAACTGCCTCTCCTTCAATCTCCTCTGAATGTTTCCTCTGAATCCATCTCTGTTACAGCTACAATCTCCTTTTCTTCCAGTATCACTGTTTTTTCTGCACCCACAGCATCAGAAAAAACTTCTGGAAGCGATTCTACCATTTCAACTAGATTTTCATTAACATTCACTTCATTTTCAGCAAAAGCATGTTCCTCCTGGCTGCCTCTGCACCTGGACAGGAAACAGGAAGTCAGGATGTGTAAGACACAAATTCTTCCCCTGACTACCAAGAGTAGGGGAAGTCCCCCAATGCCCTGGCCAAATTTCCCCTAGTCAGTATAAATACCACCTTGGATCTACCCTGAAAAGAGGTTACTAGCCTATTGGTACTAACATAGTCAACAAGGCATAAATAAATATATAAATAACAGAATCAAAAACACAACACAAGCAGTTCTTGGACTTATTAAAAGCCTTTTGTATAGTCTCCCATAACAAGCTACTCTTTCAGTTAGCATTCTTTAGCCTATCCCATTCCACCCTCTCCTGCTTCCAAAGCTACCTGTTAGACAGATCACAAGCTATACAAACAGTAGTCAAGCTACTCCACCTTCCTACCAGTACCTGTCAGTGTACATCAAGGATCAATACTTAGGCCCCTCGTGTTCAACATATCTATTACAAATTTGCATGCTGTTGTTAGACATAACAACATAACCCAATATGCTGATGACTCTAGTCTTATATACTCAGTCTACAATCCTACTCAACTACAAAAACTCACTGAGGACTTCTTCACCTCGGTTGAAACTTGGCAGGCCAAATATGACCTCATCCTGAAACCAAAGAAGCCAGAACTACTCTTTTTTACCCCATGTCCAATAATGACTGCAAAACTTCAATCCAACTTCTCCAACAATGCAATAAAATAACTGAAGTAGTCTCCAATACTAAACTACTAGGTGTCATATTGACTATAACTTGAAATTTGACTAACGTTTAAAAACATTAAAAAAAAAACAGGTCTCTTATACTCAGTGTAAGTAGCAGGCCAAGTCTCACCTCCTCCTATCTTCCTCCCACACTCCTATATGCCTCACGAGTTTCCACCAACCTCCAGGCCACACAGAAAAACAAACCTGAAAACTGTTACAATAAAATTGCCAAATCTGCATCTAATAAAACTTACTCTTCTTATCACTGCATTGCCCTTAAGCATTTTTAACTGGCTGGGGTTACCCCACTGCCTCACTCTCTCTTTAACTACAAGTAGCACACAGTCTAGTGCATCACCCTGAAAGTTAACCTGCTCTAGGCTCTCTGTTACAAATGTAATTCCCCAATAATCTACTGCATCACCCTGAAAGTTACCCTGCCTTAGGCTCTCTGTTACAAATGTAATCCCCCAATTCTCTACTGCGTCACCCTGTAAGGTACCCTGCCCTAGGGTCTATGTTACAAATGTAATCCTCCAATACTCTACTGTATCACCCTGAAAGTTACCCTGCCCTAGGCTCTCTGTTACAAATGTAATCCTCAATACTCTACTGCGTCACCTTGAAAGGTACCCTGTCATAGGCACAAACATATTCCCCCAATACTCTACTGCATCACCTTGAAAGTTACTCTGCCCAAGATTCTCTGTTAGAAATGTATTCCTCAATACTCAACTGCACCACCCTGAAAGTTAATCTGACCTAGACTCTGTGTTACAAATGTATTCCTGCATCAACCCGAAAGGTACCCTGTCCTAGGCTCTCTGTTACAAACATGACCACCCAATACCCTACTGTATCACCTTGAAAGTTACCCTGCACTAGGCTCTCTGTTACAAACATAATCACCCAATACTGTACTGTATCACCCTGAAAGTTACCCTGCCTAGGGTCTGTTACAAATGTAATCCCCCAATATTGTACTGTGTCAGCCAAAAAACAACACCAGTTCCAAAAAATGATTTAATTCAGCTTTTCAGCTTAGCGCCTTGGCATAATAGCCTTCAATGAGCACAAATTACAAAACACACACACTCCTATATATACTCTAATCAATTAAACAATTATACCAAATTAATCAATTAAAATACAATTAAGTATTTAAAAAGGAAATTACATACTCAAAACAACTTCAAAGTATAAATTATAACAAACTTTTCCAGTTTACATCTAAATTCAGACCATTTGGTGATAAAGTATTGTATTTTAATATATAGATAGTTTCTTTAAATAATAAAACATTTTTTTAATAACCTTTTCTAGTAAAAACTTTCTCAAGAACACAACATTCAAATACATCCACATTACTATTGTGAAATTCCATAAAATGAGAAGCAATTGGACTATCTAATGTTCCCCTTTTAATGTCTCAAATATGTTCTTGCATTCTAGTTTTAAATTTTCTTTTTGTCTCCCCTATATAATAAAGTTTACACGGACATCTAATACAATAAATTACCCCAATGGAGTTACAAGAAAATATATTATTAGGTTTAAATATAAATCCATTAATTTTATCAAAATATAACTTCACATGCCTACATATATTACAATGACCACAAACAATAGTACCATATGTGCACGAAATATAACTTACCCTATTAACAGGAAAAATGTAATAAGCTTTAATCAGTTTATCAGATAAATTTTGACCTCTTTTAAAGGCTATTTTAGGAATAATAGGGAATAATTTGTAAAGACTCTTATCAGAAGTCAAAAATTTCCAAAAATATTTAATAATTTCCCAAATCTTACCACTTAATACATTAAAAGTAGTTACAAAATAAATGTCCTGAATTTTCTGATCTACAACTTTTAAGTATTTATTATTTTTAACATATGGGGAAAAAATGAAATCTTCTCTATTTCTATTAACTATTGATTGATTAACATTACTCTTATCGTTATTAACCAATAGTTTATCAATAGATTCATTTAATATCTCCATACTATAGCCTCTTCGTAAAAATATAGTAATACATTCATAGATATTTTTTTCTAAATCTACTTCATTACTACACAGTTGAGATAGCCTAATCATTTCTCCATAGGGTAAAGCCGACAAAGTATGTGGGGGATGACAACTAGTTCCAAAAAGGAACTGATTGCCATCAACAAATTTGCGGTGTACAGTAGTTTGAATCAGGTTACCCACTACACCTGACAATGAAATATCTAAATAGTGCACCTTATTACCAAATTGTAGACCATCAAAATGTAAATCATACTTATTATTATTCAATTCTAAAAAGAATTCTTGAACATATTCATAACCACCGCTACAAAGAAAAATTAAATAATCTATGTAACGGTAGTACAACAAAACATGTTTTTGAAAACAATTATTAGTATATACATATTCCAGTTCAAATTTGGACATAAAAAGGTTTGCATACATGGGGGCAAAAGATGCCCCCATAGCAGTCCCTTTAAGCTGATGGTAAATTATTTCATTAAAACTGAAAAAATTGTTAGAGAGGCAAAAAGAAGTTAAATCCATTATAAAATGGGTAGTAGGATTGTCTCCTAAGAAATAATGTAAAGCTTGCACTCCATCTAAATGTCTGATGTTTGTGTATAAACTAACAACATCGACACTAACCCAAAACATATTTTCTGTCCAAATAACATCGCAAATTTTATCAATAAAGTCAAAAGAATCTCTTATATACGAGTCCAATTTCTGCACATACGGTAGTAAATAATTATGAATAACAATGCCCATATTTCGGCAAAAATAATTACTCGCCGACACAATAGGGCGACCCGGAGGGTTTAACATACTTTTGTGCAGCTTCGGGAGACAATAAAAGGTAGCTAAATTACAATTATCCATACAAAATTTCCTATCAAAATCACTTTTAGAAAAATATCCTAATCTAACACCTTTATCAAGTAAAGAAGTACACTCTTTCATAGCTGACAAATATTTATTAAGGTCGCTAACTTCATATATTAAAGGGTCATTTAAGTGCTTCATACACATATCCAAATATTGTTTATGATTAAGCACTACTATTTTGTTACCTTTATCAGAGCGCTTAATTACAATATCTTGTCTGTTAGATAAATTCTTTAAAGCACACCATTCATTTCTTGTCATATTATACTTCCAGGATCCATCATTCACTGAACCCATCATTTCCTTAAGAGAGAAATGTACCATTTCGGAGAACTGTATAATGGTAGAATTACTATACGGAGGTATAAATTTACTATGAAAATCAATGCCATCCAAATTAAGTAAGGAATATGCTTGAGAATACATAGATAGAATAGAATAGAATACATAGATAATAGCATATCATCAGAGAAACAGGAATAATAACTGTCAACAGTACTCTCACTGTCGCTACTGGTATCACAAAGAACAACATCGTCTTGAAAACAGACTTTTTTGTCATTAGAAAAATAATATTTCAAATGAAGTTTTCTGACAAATTTAAAAATTTCTTGTTTAAGTAAATGTTGTCTAGGTATGACAGTTGGAACAAACTTGAGACCTAGTTTAAACACAGATATTTCTTCATTAGAAATATTACAGCCAGATATATTAACCACATTAGAGTCATGAACAAAGACAGAGTTCACAAAATCAGTTCCATCTACCCCTCTTGAACACTTGTTTAGACTGTCCTTCACCCGGCGAAGAACCCGCACCAAAACCTTTCTTTTTATTTCCTCTTTTGGAATTATTGCCTTCATTCCGAAAGCGCTGTTGGTGAACTAAAGAATCTGTTGCAGCCGGAAGGGGAGGAAAGTCATTAAATTCTCCATCTGAGTCCGTAGTAGGACAACAGCCTTCAGAAGAAGCAAAAGATACAGAAAGCTGTTTTTTTGTTATTAATGTTTGTCTGTCTTATAAAAGGGCGAGAAGATTGTTTCCTTTTCCAAAGAAACGCCTGCCCATTATCATAATCTCTAATGTCTCTTTTAATTTTCGTAGACTTATATTGTATCTGTTCGGTCTCATATTTATTAAGATTTTCTTTCAAATTGGCAAAAATATCATTAACTTTGACAGTACCTATTTCTGCAAGTAATCTGGAGTGCATAACATGTAATTGCCTCTGTAGTTTCTGTAGAAGCAATTCTTCTCTATCAATAAGTATTTTCACCCACTCCATTGCACAAGCATGAGCCGCGGATAACCAGCGGTCCTTAAATAATAAATCATCTCTATCAGCACTATCAAATGGTGTCGCTGGGCTTTTAAATGCCCTTAAACCCCGTGGGGTAATATGAAGATCAACGTACCTGTTTAGTCCTAATAAATTGAAATGGCAGCGTGTTTCCCGAAATAAAAGTTTTTCAAATTCTTTAACAGTATCTTGTATCTCTTGTGGAAGCGTCGAAGTATTAGTACGACCACCTAGGGCTCCAAAAGGATTAACAAATTTCTGCTCTTTCCTGAAGAAATCTCGAAATATACTCTGAAGTAATGTTACCATTAGTTACTACATTCTCTCCAGGATTAGCCCGATGAAAAGAGAGAACTGTAGAAGAAAATCTACTGCCTTGAAAAGCATCCGGAACTGCAGAGGAACCCAAAGCATCCGTTGGAACCTTCAGTCTAACCACAGAATCAGGAATCGCCGTCATCACAGGAAACAAATTAGAAGACCCAGAAGAACGGCCGCTAACATCCGTAACTAGTGGAGTATTCGTAATACCTTCATTGGCACCACCCGAGCCAGTAGCAAAACCATTAACTGCCGGAGTAAAGTTCTCTCTAAAAACTCTAGGAGTGTTATGTAAAGAACTGGAATCCATAAGACCAAATACCAAAAACAACAAAAAGGATAAGGCAGCAGCCAAAAAACAATGCCAGTTCCAAAAAATGATTTAATTCAGCACACAGTCTAGTGCATCACCCTGAAAGTTAACCTGCTCTAGGCTCTCTGTTACAAATGTAATTCCCCAATAATCTACTGCATCACCCTGAAAGTTACCCTGCCCTAGGCTCTCTGTTACAAATGTAATCCCTCAATTCTCTACTGCGTCACCCTGTAAGGTACACTGCCCTAGGGTCTATGTTACAAACGTAATCCTCCAATACTCTACTGTATCACCCTGAAAGTTACCCTGCCCTAGGCTCTCTGTTACAAATGTAATCCTCAATACTCTACTGCGTCACCTTGAAAGGTACCCTGTCATAGGCACAAACATATTCCCCCAATACTCTACTGCATCACCCTGAAAGGTGTCGTGTCCTAGGCTCTCTGTTACAAGTGTATTCCCCCAATACTCTAATGTAACACCCTGAAAGGTACCCTGCCTTGGGTCTATGGTACAAAGATGCATCTTCAATTGGCAAATATACTCTAAATATCTCCTCATGGTTCAAAAGTCTAAGAACATAGCTAGAGATGCCCTGTATTCCAGCCATGTCTCCAAGTCCTGCAACGCAATCCCACTACCTACTAGACTCAATGAAAACCCACACATCTTCAAAATGAAACTAAAACAACTCCTTCTCTTCAGCTCTTCACTATGATGCTGTTATATTCCAGGATAAGATTATCAACTAGCTTTACCATAATAACAAGTACTGTACTTAAACTTCTGTTGAACCAACTCAGTGCTGAAACTTAGCATTGTCTAACACTCCTACAACATACTATTCCTAATATGTGTTAAATGTATCTGGAAGCCTTTTGTATGTCTTACTAATGTGTACAAATGTTCAATGTCATATCCAGTTCTACTATATACATATAGTACCTTAGGTATTTGCACAAAATGTAAAGGTGTGATAGTAGAATGCATTGGTCTTTATGTGTAGAGAGCTTTTTCCATGGGCCTTGTGCCCAGTTTGACATTTCCAGTAAACAAAACAAAATAAATAATGAAAAAAATCACAGTTTACTTAAATGGTTGTTGAATAGATTAAGGTCACATAATTAAAAAATAAATATAACCACTGCATAAAAAAACCCACAAATATAACCAAAAAACAATAAACAGCTGCTGGATATGGGAATGAAATAACAGACAATGAATTATAAACACACATAGGTTCACAGGTGTGTACTAGGCTAATGGCCCTGGAGCCTTTACAAGCCTAGCCCATAGAAGTGCCCTGGCATCGTGCCACCTGAAATCAATTCCCAGTCCCTCTAGGAACTGCAAGAATTTGAAGATGATTTTATGTAATCATTCATTGTCTGGGGCGATCAATATTAACACCAGCCTGGGATTGGGAACATACCCATGTAATCACTGTAACAGATGCCAGTACATCACCTCTGTTCAGGATTTTTCACATCCTTGCATGAGCTTTAGGTTTTCGCCCAAATTTCATGCTACCTGTGAGACCACTAATGTGATATATCTTGCCCATTGCTCGAGTTGCACAGCCTTTTATATAGGCCTTACAAAAAGGAGACTTAGCGATAGGATTTATAATCATTTATATGATATGAAGAAGGGCAATGAGAACAATGCCCTAGTTAAGCACTCCTTGGAATATCCTACGCATCGGTCGTTTGAGTTTCGGGTTTTAGAAATAGTAAGGGTTAGTCACAGAGGTGGTGATTTAGCCAATATGCTAAGGCCGAATTGAACTGGATACTGAGAATGAGGGCACATCTATACCCAGGCTTGAATAATTTTATTACCATCAAGCCTATATTATAAATATAAATATATCCGATTGTATGCCTTGGTGGTTTTTCATCACTTATGATGAGATGGGGGTCAAAATCTTGCTTTCTTGGTATTCTTGAAAATTGTCTTATATCTCTGTTAATATTTGCATGAAATAGTGGACTTTGATGTGGTCATTTTGCAAGTTTTTGAGAGTTAGTGGTGTTGTGTCAGGAAATCAGAATTTTCAGAATTGATGGTTTCTACAATGTTTCTTGCTCCAGAGCAATTGTTGGGTTTTGATTGCTTTTTACTTGATTTTGTTTTGGAGACTTCTAATGACATATATGGATAAGAGCCTATTGTAATGTAGTTTCTAATAGGGTCAACACAAGTTTATATGCTTTATCTTGTCTTATGTTCACTAAGGAAATATTGTCCAATATGTGGAGGTTTTGTGACAGTATAACTCTTGTTCATGTATGTGTTTTGTACATATTTTTAATGATATGAAAAGACAGGAGTCCATTGTAATGTAGTTTCCAACAGAGTCAACATTAATTTATATATACCATCTTGTCTTATGGTTGCTAAGGGAATGCAGCCTTATACATGGATGTTTGTGATAATATGGTTTTTGTTTGTATATTCCTATATGTAGGTATGTATATTGTTGCTGTTGGTGTATTTATATCTATATTTTATCTAGATGTCATAAGAGGTTTTCATGAGTAGTCCATATTGGGTATATTTTTTCATAGTTGTTTTTGATGGCTATGGGGAAATTTGTTTATATACATGTTTTGTTTCAGTGTTTAATTACTCTATCATATATAATTGCTTATGTATTTGATATTTTGGCTGAGCATGAGCCCTGTTTTATTCGTTAGAGTCAAGCATGACATATTGACGAATATTCATGTGACGATTGTTTAGTTTTTCTGGTACTGGATGTTTTTTCACTCAATGGTTCCCTCTGGGAACAGGAACTATACCATTGATGGAGTCAATATTTTGGGTGCTTGTTATTGGTAGTAGTGCATAAGCCTGTTAACACAGGCGTTATATTTTAACTTTTGTTGTATAAATAATTTTAAATAAGTTTTTTAAAAATATATGCACCTTTAAACATGGTATATGCGGTGATAGCATGGTTTACAATCTAGGATGTTGCAGTTCAGGATTGAGAGCTGCTTGATTTGACATTAGGTACATGCAGGATCTATCTTAAGGAATTTCTTTGCCGTAGTTTATTTTTTGAAGTTTATGCAGGCAGGGATTGGAGGAACGCCACTATTGTGGGCGTTGTGTTCAGACAGGATGAGTCACGTGTTATACGTCAGCAGGTGCACTGACGTATTTTTCCGTGTGAACCGTTTTTATGGTACATCTTCATTTATATTTATCTATATTCCTTATGAGGATTGTATTCCGTAAAACATTTGGGACTGTACAGATTAACCACAGGGTTATGAAATAGTAAGTCTGAACATTGTTAGCAGTAGCGATTGCATGCTTCATGTTTTTAATAACTGTCATGACATTTTTATATATTTTGTCTGTGACCACGAGTGTTTCCGCTGACAATATGCTTATTAGACAATATACAGCTAGCGGTTCCGCCTCAGAAGGTTTTCTTTCTTATAAGAATAGAGTGGTTCAGTGTCGTTATATTATTTGTTTACAGTTAGATCAATCGTTTTGTATGGAAGTTGAAAATGGAATTGCTTTGGCATTAGCATTACTGATGGTGTTTACTACTTTTGTCAGTGCACACATTTTAATGTTCGTGCAAGATGTGGGTTTTTTTATGAACATTATGTCTTTACTATCTACTGATAATGTCTGAACAGCATGATGATTATGTGCAAGATCTATGCAGCTAAATTGATATCAGTTACAATGCCCAAGTGTGTTTTTGTTCACATCTATGAGGCAGGTTTTGCTGCAGTTGTCATTTCTTTTTAAATTTTGATTAGCACATTAGTTAGATTGAATGATTGTTTAGTTAATTGATACATTCTCCCGCCAGTCTGTGTTTAAAAGTTGGAGAGTTTTATATAGTTTTTATGTCTGAGGAAGCGTAGGTGAACCTACGCGAAAGCGCTTACTACTTTTTTATGGATTAAATACGTTTTTATACTTTGGAGAAGTTGCAAGTGTGTTCTTTCTTCAAGTGAACTTTGGTCAGTTGTGCTTTGAGTTTTGGAGACGCTGTGAGTGTCTTGTTTGAACATTTTTTTCTACTGGATACACTACGTGGTTAGACCACCGTATTTTGCTACCAGTACCTATTCCTAATATGTGTTAAATGTCTGGAAGCCTTTTGTATGTCTTACTAATGTGTACAAATGTTCAATGTCATATCCAGTTCTACTATATACATATAGAACCTTAAGTATTTGCACAAAATGTAAATGTGTGATAGTAGAATGCATTGGTCTTTATGTGTAGAGAGCTTTTTCCATGGGCCTTGTGCCCAATTTGACATTTCCAGTAAACAAAACAAAATAAATAATGAAAAAAATCACAGTTTACTTAAATGGTTGTTGAATAGATTAAGGTCACATAATTAAAAAATAAATATAACCACTGCATAAAAAAACCCACAAATATAACCAAAAAAACAATAAACAGCTGCTGGATATGGGAATGAAATAACAGACAATGAATTATAAACACACATAGGTTCACAGGTGTGTACTAGGCTAATGGCCCTGGAGCCTTTACAAGCCTAGCCCATAGAAGTGCCCTGGCATCGGGCCACCTGAAATCAATTCCCAGTCCCTCTATCAAGCAGAGGCACTGGAGTGATCCCCGGGGTGAACTTTCTATTTTCCATCCACTCATCAAGATTTCTCTTGAAGAGGACCAGTGAGGTGCTCTGCTTGACATGTATGGAAAATCTGTTCCATAGCATGGGCAGTCTCTGGGTTATGAACCTTTCCCTTCAGCATGTTCTGTTGATTGTGGTAATGAGGTTGAGGTCTCTGGCGAGTGTGGTGTGGAGGGATTGGGATTTCTTTAGATGTAGCATTTCTAGCAGAGCTGGGTCAGACATGGCTTTGTAAGTCAAGCAGAGATCGTCTCTTAGCAGATAATATGAGAAAAAGAATAGCTGGTGTTTTCTGAGTCTGTCAGTGTAGGACATATGTTTAAGGCCTAGGATCCTCTTCGTGAAATACTTTTGTGGCCTTTCCAGCTGTTGCATGTGTCTAGTGAGGTACATGCCAAATGGGGCATTATACTCGTTGAGTGGGCTAATGAGGGAAGAGTAGAGAGAGAGATGATGACCTCTTTCTTCCTGGATGCAAAACCCTTGGCAATGAGATGTGCCACTTAGAAGGACTTTCTGACCACAACGGCAATGTGGTGATCGAAGGAAAGATTGCTGTCAACTTGCGTCCCCAGATCTCTTATAATGCCTTCAGTGTTCAGTGGGCTTCCATCGATGTGGTAATTAGTGGAAACTGAGTTTTTCCCAAAGGGGATGACAAAGCATTTTTTGGCATTATGCTTAAGGCCATGGTTTCAACACCAGTCATTGGTCTCAGTGAGGCCTTTTTGTAGGATTTCTACATCACTTGGGGAGTTAATAATACAATAACAATACCCTCTGCGTCTACGCCTGGCTTGGATACCTACACCCAAATTAAACTATTGCAAACTCCACGGCTTCAACCCTTGTATGGGAATAGAACTAAGCCCTTCCTAGAAGGTGTTGAGAAACTCTTTCCACTCTACAATACCCTCTGCGTCTACGCCTGGCTTGGATACCTACACCCAAATTAAACTATTGCAAACTCCATGGCTTCAACCCTTGTATGGGAATAGAACTAAGCCCTTCCTAGAAGGTGTTGAGAAAGTATGTACTACGGTTGCTAAACCTCTGTATTAATATAGATACCCAAAAGCCGACTAGGTGTTCAGTAAGCTCCCCTACCAGGAAATCCAGCAGCCTACTTATTTATTTTCTTATTTCTTCTCAAGTTTCCTTTTTCCCTCAACTTAGCCCTGTTTGGGATCTGCCTCGGTGGAGCTACAGGTGCACTACTGCATTTATCCACTAGGTGGTGCCCTCCCCCCACTATCCCCAATTTCTTACATTTTGTTGTTTCTCTTCTCTGTAATATTTTATACAAGCTCTACCTTCCCTTTATTTTTCTATCAATACTTGACTTTAAACATTGTAGCTCACTCCATTCTGCTAAATCCCGTCCCCAGTACTTACCTTTCTGCACTTTAACAGTCCACTGATAGGTTTCCTGCTCTCATTCAGCCTTCCTGGCTCTGTACGCTCCGTTCGCCCTACGGGCTCACTCCGCTCCCCTACCCTGCCCCCAATTCCCACCCGCCCCCACTACATCCAGATTTATTTCCCCATCTCTCCCTCCCCTCTCCTCCAACCAATCCAATCTCTCCTAAACCCTCCCCTTCCTCTCAGTAACCACTCCCCCTACAATCTTCTCTGTAACCACTCCCCCTAATACTTTTCAAACTCTCCTTCACCTCTACTTACTTTCCTACCACTACCATCATGCTATCCCTTCCTCCCAAAATCCTTCAACTGTCTTCCTTCCTTTTCCTACTTATCTCCCTTTACCACATCACTTCCTATACTCATATCCACTTACTCCCTCCTCCTCTTATTCCCCAACACCACCCTGTCTCTCACTACCACAACATATCCACTTCATTAATTCCTTCCTTCCCATTACTCTTCATGAAAATTAAGCTTTTTCCTACTTCAGATGTAAACCTTAAATATAAACCACACTTTTACCAGCCACCTCCATCTACAAACAAAACTAAAAAGAACCTTCCCCATCCCACAATCATTCACTTAGCTGGAGACATTCACCCCAACCCAGGTCCTACCTTTCATCCCACAAACCCCCCTAACAACTACAAGAAATCCTCTAACAAACAACTCACATTCCTTACCATCAATGCCCAAAGCTTAAACAATATACTATCCCTCTTCCATGCCTGGCTCAACCATAACTTCCCTGATACAGCAGCTATCACTGAAACCTGGCTAAAACCTCACATTAATGACTCTGAGTTCCTACCCCCAGGATTCCATTCTCTACGATGCGACTGAGCTAATAAAAGAGGCGGTGGTGTTGCTCTAATCTACTCCGACCTCTTGTCCATTACTCCCTTCCCAAACCCTATCCCATCGTTCAATAACACTGAACTAGCAATTGGCCTACTAAAAATGAATAACCATAAAATTATTTGCATCATCTGTCTCTATATTCCTCCAGGCAACAATACTAATACTCTAGAAGACATCCTATCCTGGACTTCCTCTAATATTAATATAGAAACCTTCATTTTAGGTGATGTAAACATCGATTGGAGTAAAATCTCAAACCCAAATCCCTCAATAACCATCAACCTGTTTAATTTCTCCCAACTCATTAACTCCACTACCAGACCAAACAAAGCTAATCCTCCTGGCTCCATACTTGATTGGATTCTCGTTTCTCATCCAAACAAAATCATAAAATCTGACACCTCTCCAGACCCTCTAGGAGACCACCTCCCTGCTTATGCCATACGAGCTACTTCCACCCCCCCACTCCCACCACTACACTCACACTCAAAACCTCTCTAACTTTAACCCTACCTTCTTCTCAGACTCACTTAAACTTATCAACTGGAACCCTTTGAGACTACTACCACTAGATGAAGCTGTCCACTATTTCAGTTCAACATTTTTAACAATCCTTAACTCTCTAGCACCTCCTAGAACTACAAGACTTAAGGCAAAAACCTCTCCTTGGCTCACCAAAGATACAAAAAAGCTAATGCTCCTAAGAGATAAAACCTGGAAAACCTACCATAAACTCAAACAACCTGAAATACTCCTTAAGTACAAGCAATTAAGAAACCTCACCAAGACACAAATCATTACAGGCAAAAAATCACTACATCCAACTTTAAGAAAACCATGCTAGAAACCCCAAACAATTCTGGAATTCCATCAATTCACTCCTCAGACCTGGCACTAAAAACAACCCTTGTCCAGACACCAGCAAAACCGACCTCGAAATAGCCTCTCTATTTAATTCCTTCTTCACCTCTTCCATTGCTGAACTAACTAAAACATTTCCTAACAATCGCCTATCTCCTGCCACTATTCAATCTTCCTCAAACTGTTCTTACCCACCCTCTTTCAAACTAAAACCAGTATCTACCGACCAAATAAAGAAACTCCATCATAAACTAAAGCCCTGCTCCAATGCCCCTGATAACATCCCATCTGCCTTCCTAAAAATTGCTTCTGCCTCTATTGCTCTTCCCATCAGCATCCTAATCAATAGGTCTTTACTTGAATCCTACGTACCCAAACTATGGCGTACCGCTTTCATGCTACCTCTCCACAAAGGTGGCAAAAATTGTAGTCACAAATTTCCGCACTATTGCCACTCTCCCCTATATCCAAAATCCTAGAAAAATGTCTCCATTTACAACTTCTGCCTTTCCTCACCTAACACCAACTTCTCTCTCCTACCCAACACGGCTTCCGCCCAGGACACAGTACTAACACTGCCCTTCTCTCCTTTTTGCACTCAGTCAACTCTGCTCGTGATTCTGGTAATATAGTATCTACTGTCCTTCTAGATTTATCAAAAGCTTTCGATACCATCTCTTACACGCACCTCCTAAGTCACCTATCAAATCTCAACCTTGGCTCAGAATCCCTTTCCTGGTTTTCCAGCTACCTTTCTAACAGATCTCAAGCAGTAAAATGGAGCCAAGCAACCTCTACTTTTCTTCCTACCCCTACTGGAGTACCTCAAGGTTCCATACTCGGCCCACTATTATTCAATATCTTCATAAATGACTTCCACAAGGCCATCCCCAACACAACTATTGTACAATATGCTGACAATTCAACATTAATCTGCAACGCCCCAAACCTAACAGACCTCCAAGCCCTAACCCAAAGTGCCTTCTCAACCACTGAAAACTGGATGCTACATAATCACCTCTCCCTAAATGCCAATAAAACTAAAATACTCCTTTTCTCTCCCTCTAGATCCTCCTCTCTTGACAAAAAGTCATTCCAAATCTCCAGCCTCAATAACTCCCCTATCGAAATCGTACCCTCCTCCAAACTTCTTGATGTCACAATCGACGATCAACTAAAATTTAATTCCCATATCCAACTGAACATCAAAAAAACACACATAAAACTAGGTCTACTTTACAGAAACAACCACTTCCTCTCCCCTCATTCCAGAGTAACCCTTGCCTCTACCTTCCTCCTTCTTACCCTCCTATATGGTTCCCCCCTGCTCACTAATCTTTCATCCTCTCTTACCAGCAAACTAGAGCTATGCTACAACAAAGTCACTAGATTTGCCACTAACGCCAAATCCTCTTCTCATGACTGCTCCTCCCTTCACTCCCTAAACTGGCTTGAATTTCCCAATCAACTTAACCTCATCCAACTCACCACAGCCTTCAAACTACTTCTACACCCCTCTAAATGCCTTGCCCTTTCTAATATTCTGCACCCTTATACCCCCCTCAGACCACTTAGATCTTCTCAACACAACCTGATCACAATTCAAAAACCCCAGCACCCTGCTGGCCAGCTTCTCTTATCCTTTACACTTGCTAAAAATTGGAATGCCCTGCCCTTGTCACTTAGGACATGTTCCAACCTAAATAACTTCAAAACTCAGCTTCATTCCTACCTCTATCATAACAAAATCTGCAACTGCACTCCTCTGCCTACAAATCCTAAACTTTCTACCCCATTTGCCCCTGACTAACCTCCTCCTATTCTTCTTCCTATTCCCTTTTAAAAGTATTACACTCAGTGACCTACATAGTAAAACATACTCATCATGGGCTGCCTTTCTCCCTAAACAAAACTGAAACCACCTGATATTTGTAATTCAGACTGCCTATGACTATGCGTGTTCATTGTAATTATTTTTGTAATTCAGAGTGCCTATGACTTTGCATGTTCATTAATATTCCCTATGTAACTACCTTATATTTGTAATTCTGAGTGCCTATGACTTTGCATGTTCATTGAAATTATTTTTGTATTTCAGAGTGCCTATGATTTTTTCATGTACATTGATATTACCTTTGTAATCAAAATATTTGAACTGTAATAATTCCTTGTTTTGGAGCTTTTCTCCCCGGGCCTCCACTGAAAACGGGCTACCAATGCCTGCATGAACTGCCTTGCCCTCATCCACAGCTCTGGTGACTGACTCAAAGACAAACAGGTTGAGCAGGCATGATCTACTTTTTACAAAACCAAATTGAGTGGGATCTAGAATTTGGAGATTCCCTATAGCCTTGTTAATTCGGTCCATGATGATGCGCTCCATAGCCTTACATATCAAACTCATCAGGCTAATGAGGCAATAATTCCCAGGGTCTGTAGTCGCTCCCCCTTTATGTAGAGGGATGACTGTAATAGTACGTAATTCGGTAGGGACAAAGCCTGAGGTGATGCTGTGATTGAACAGTGCACACAGACGTGGTGCCATGTAGAACAGATCCAGGAATATTGTCAGGTCCCATGAAAGCTGTATTCTTGGCCTTGGACAATGCAGCTTTAACCTGTGCTGCAGTAATGCTGGGTGCCTGGCATTCCTCCTGTGTTGTGATTGTTCTTTGGGGGGGGGTAAACTTGGTGCAATTCTGTCTTCATAGCTGGCTTTAGAGGTTTTGATGAGGGATCTCAACTTTTTTGTTGAGGCTAATAAGGGAGTTTTTCTAGTCTTGGGACTTCACCTTTTTCTGCAGCAGTTTTTTCCTCCTATTGTAGAGCTTATTAATGGCAGGGGACCACCAGATTGGCTTCCTTTTTGGAGGAGAGTGTCTTGGTTTTGTTGGGTATGGCTAGTTCCATGCATTTATGAATGTGTTCGTACAGTGCACTGGTGTATGACTTTGCAGTCAGGCACCTATTTTCCATTGGCATGGGTGCCTTGAAGTTAGCCACCTCTGTTTTTAGGAGCCCAAAGTCAGCTTTGGAGAGGTTTTTCATGATGGATACCTTTGTGAGTGGGGGGTGAGATGTGGATTTCCATGGTGATTAGTTTGTGGTCGGATCTAACCTGGGAGGAATTGACTACTGGTGTAGAACAACGGTTGCCCACGTTAGTAATAACCAGGTCAAGGATGTTTCTTCCTCTAGTGGGGGTAAGAATGAGCTGGTCCAAGGCATTGGAACTGATGAATTCCAGGAAGCATTGGGCCAATATATTGGTGCATGAGTAGTTTTCCCAGTTGATGGAGGGGTAGTTGAAGTCACCTAGTATGAGAGTATTGGGTTAGACCCTATTAGTTTCCAGGGTGCTTAGGAACGTGGAGTGAGAGTCTTGGGACATGGTTGGGGACCTATGGCAGGCTACGACCTGAATCACCAACTTACCCAATGTTAGTTGTACCTGAAGTATCTCAGATGCATTATGCTGGGCTACTAGTCCGGAGGTGTGCATATCCTTTATGAAAATGGAGACATCACCACCTTTGGAGCTTCGGTCCATGTTTTGGGGCCGAAAGGTGTGGAATGAGGTATAGCCTGGTAGCACAGGGGTGCTTTCTGTTGCTTTAAACCAGGTCTCCATTACAGCACAAATGTCAATGTTCTCTATTTTGAGGAGTGCTTCGAGCACGTGCATCTTGAGATTTAGACTTCTAGTGTTGAGCAGCATGACCCTCAGACTGCATTTATTTATAGCTGTTACGGTGGTAATTTGGTCTTTGGAACATCGCCTAAAAAGGCACTACAGGGGTGGCAAGAGCCTTAGCCAGTATCCGGAAACCCAGGGGTGACAGACGCAGGCCATCTCTGGCAAACCATCGAGGTCTGTCAGTCATGTCATCCCAAGCAGACAGATACTGGATCCCAGGTCTATATTAGAACATCATGTTCTAATATGGAACCCTATTCAGCGAAAGCTGAAAACATTGAATATATAGAACAGCAAAATTTTTTCCTACGGAAAAAATCCGCTGTTCCAAAACACATACACACAACACACACACAAGCAATCCACACACAAACACCTAAAATCTTACACCTAACCCTACACTAAACTATACACACACCACTAACTATCCACTTACCTTAACCCAAACTATAACTCTAAGGTCCGTCACTATCACACACTCACATCACCCGTGCCCTAACCCTCACGTCTACACAATCGCACACTTACCTGACCCGCTCCCTAACCCTAACTCACCTAACCCACCCTAACCCTCACATCCACACAATTGCACACATACCTAACCCACGCCCTAACTTACCTAACCTGCTCTAACCCTCACATCCACACAATCGCACACATACCTAACCCGCACCCTAACCCGCATTCAATCGCACACTTACCTGAACCCGACCCATAACTTTCCACCACAGCGCTGAAAATACCGAAGCAACAGAAACAAGACAACAGAATTCTTTCCCTAGGAAAAAATTTGGTTTTCTGTTGCTTCGATATTTTCAGCTTTCGCTGAATAGGGTTCGATATTAGAACATTCGAAGTTTTGAAACTTTGATGTTCTAATATAGACCCCTGAATCCCCTTAGAATGACAGCAGAAACTTAGCCAATTGTTGAAGTCAATCATTTTCTGCTTGTACTGCAGTATCATTCTGGGTGATGGCAAGATGCTGCTCAGGGCTATGATCATACCTGCCTGGGCCAAATAATCCAAGAGCTTTTCTATGTCTCTTTTCATGTAGTCCAGGGAGCTGCATCTCAGGTCATTTACACCCACATGGACAGTGACAGAATACTTATACTTGTTGTGGAGTGACTTGAGTGCATGTGTTATGTGTCATATTCTGGCACCTGATAGACAGCTGAATGTTACCTTCTCCTTATTCAACCTAGTGAGTGGGAGATCAGTGTGCCTCACTATCGAGTCACCTATGATTAGTGTATTGGGCAAGCTGTTTTGCCTTAGGAGCTTAGGTTGAGGGGCACACTGTGTAGGTGAGCTATGTGTCTTATGGTTTGTACTGTGTTGTGGTGGTTGAGTGCATTTCTGCCTGCTGTTTGGTTAGATTTCTATTGAAAACCTCTATGACGGTGGGTGTGTGGTTTGTGTTTTTATGTGAGAGCTGTGATGGTGGGTGTTCTGGAGGGCTGTGTGTTGCATGTGGTGTGATACATGTGTTGACCTTCTCCTCTTGTCCAGCTATTCTGGTCTTGGCTTGAGAGTGTATGGCTTCCAATTTGGATATATGAGTGCATCTCTCACAAGACTGAGTGTTGGGAGGTAAGAGGAGATGACTGTCTGTGTACATGAGGCAGTTGCTACACTGCCTCAGAATGTCCAAGTTCACCAGGTTAATAGGGGAAAACACAGGGAAGTGACCTTTAGACATGCCAGGAGGGATGGTCATTATTACTAAGTAATGGAGCTGTTTCCTTATATAGTCCTTTTACAGGAAAAATGTCACTCAAGGTGTCTAAGTCTGCACAGAGCACTGCCAAGCACTTGAGGGGAAACTAATACATAGACCCTAAAAAATTAAGGATGAGGTATTTAGGCAGATATTCTGAAGTTAGAAAGAAATCAAGCAGTACTTACTGAAAAATAAAGAACTAGCTTGTTAAGAATGATGAAAAGAGTGGGGTCGCATGAATGGCTACTGCCTGGCTACTACTAATGCTGGTCTCAACACAGCGTCACTCTGTTGAGATATAATACTCCTTTGCTTCTCTCACTAGAAGCAAAATGTTACCACCAATGCCAAGAAGAGAAGCACACCACAGCCTGTTTGGTGATCCAGAGTCTTGCACCAGATGATGCAAGGGTCTGCAGACTTTGTAGCCTTTTTCTGGTAGATGCCTTGAATAGCAACGAGCCCAATCAAGTACTTTAAGCACAGACACTCACTCTCCACCCAGAAAGAGTCAGAAATCAATGCACTGTGCTCCTAATCTCACCAGGATCAGAATATAAGCACAGATTCCAAGCTGTCACCTATAAAGCAGTTATTAAGCTTTCTGGTGGTTAGCAGTCTCCACGAAATAATGTAACTGCATTCCTTCTCTAACCAGGACAAAACAGAAGCACTAATCCCAAGATTACTACTGAGAGGCAGAATGTGAGCTCTCCAATAACTGGTGGTCTTAAAATAGATGCTTAAAGGTAAGATGAAAAAATGGTTTATCCTAAACACTGCAGTGTGCACTTTACATGTCTAAAAAGTTATGTTTTAGTGGAGAGTCACTATTTTTAAAACAGGAAGATAGATTGAAAGGTGGTGGTCACTTTTGTATTCTGGTACTATGGAATACAGTAGGATGGCCAATAAATTTAAATAGTTGAAGGGGAATGATTTCACAAAATGATAATTTTGTGCTTACTCACACCAGCCAGTAAAAGCAGAGAGGAAGTGAGATATATAGCCAAATTAACGTAAGGGGCAAGCAACTAGAAAGACAGTGCTGTTTAAGAACACAAGGGTGAGAGAATGGGAAAAATTTATGTCTGATTCACAAGAGGCAGAGCTGTGGTCTCTTCAAGTTTTAATATGCAGTTAAAAGCAGAATACAAGTAAAACAGAGCAAATAAAACAAACCACAGTATACAAAATAGAAAAAGGCAATAAAGTAACACAAAATACAACAAATTAAAAGCATATGCTATTAAAAATAATCATTTAATTAATGCAATAAGTAAACACTCTAAAATGTGCCTAAATTTTAATGTTTGTTTTTGCCTCTTGGAAAAGGTAGACACAGATGTTAGTGGAGGAAAGTTGTGTGTATATCTTGAATAGAGAGAAATGCACTGGCAAGCTTTGCTCAGTGCTACACAGCCACCAGGAATTAATGACAAGATATCAATTGCTAGTTTGTTGATGCTTAAGGCAGTCAAACTATGAATTTACTTTTGTTTTAAGTGTCACAATGTATTAGTCATATATAAATATACATTTTATATAAACAATTTAATACAGAATTAATTAATGGTATCATAATATTGGTTGTATGTACAGAATGGTATTATTTAAATTAATTGGGATGAATTTCACTATTTATTGGTCAACTTTTAGTGGTTTTTAATCTGATGAAGTTCCATACTGATAATAAAGGAAAAAAAGTGCTTATTGTTTATAAAAGATAACTATATGGAAATGTAAAATAAGAGTGACAAGTCTGAAGTTCAAGGGTCAAATACTAACAGAGAGTCTGACATGGATACAAGAAAAGTCATGCATGACTTACTATGAATAATGCGGTAACTTGTAAAGTCAGTACTGGAACAGAGTGCAGGGTTGCTATATGGGAGGAGGTACACAGCTCTCTTCTGGCTTATACTAACATACATACAAATTGTATTTTCACTAATTTTGAGTCTTGACTGCTGAGTGTAACTGGAGTCATTCTGAGCTGAGCAGGCATGACAATCTGAAGGCTGACTGATGAGATAAAATTCAGGGAAAAGGAAAACTCTCAGTTGTGTGGAACTACTATGTGGCTTGCCTTGATGAAGTTGCTTATGTTTTGTGGAGCTTTGGCAGAGATCTTAAAAAAACAGTTGCTGATAATATAAAGGTATGGCTACCGACTGAAAACATTTGCTTCTGATTTAGTCTGTTGTTGCACATTCAAAATAATGTTACTACAGAGAGCAGCTCTGGTACAAGTGAAAATTCAGCATATACTAGTCTAAAAAGGATGTGATCTCAGTTTCAGGAGTGAAAGACTGCTAGTGGATTATTTATTTGGACTCTTATGGTAAGATACTGTGTTCCCTGTTGCTTTGAAAACTATTCTTTTACTTTCTGAAAAACTGAACTACTAAATGGTTTTGTTCTACCTTTTACTTCTTTAGTGAAGCATTATCCTTTTCTTTATAAAAAAATGCTTTCTTAAGTTGGGCTTTACTGAACACCTTTGTTGGAATTACAGACTTCTATGTAAAAGTATGTGTAAACAAGCAGCACTCTGTCAGAGCAGCTAATGTCTATGACAATCTGTTAGAAAACTGCTACAGCAAGATGTACCCAGGAAATAGAAATATGAACAGGAAAACACTTCTGAAATGCTCCAAAAGCTAGTTAAAAATGTTCCAACATAAAAATGCTCTGTCATGAACAGATCAGTTGTGCTGCAAAAAGATTTATTTAGAAATACTACAGGAGCTGTGATCTCACAAGACCACTGAAAGAATCAGGCAGATAAATGGACAGTTCCATAGTCAAAAAGCATTATCACGATTAAAAAGTTGCACTTATTGAAAATGTTTTTAAATGCATACAGACTACATCTTTTATATAAACAGTGTGACACTGTTGATAACGAACACTGTGATTATTTGTGCATATGATTATCTGTAAATCTTTTGCCTGTCAACATAGCTTCTGTAAGATCCTATGCGTGCACACACACATATATGATATATATTTATTACATCGAACAGTTGTACTTTCAAAACCCAAACGACAGGCCAAAAACGATAACCAAAAAAGATAAAAAAGGTAATAGGATGATACAGCTGCTGCGGTACAGACTCCCCATACACATAAAACAAAGTTCATCCCTGTCCATTTTCAACTGCACCTTAGATCTATTGATGGGAAAACAGAAATTTTACCCCAGGACTGCCCATGTACTACTAATGGACAGATGCAGATCCTAAATGCCTTATCCCATGCATGGGTCCTCGCAAATTGTCTGTGGTATGAGCCAACTTTTTCTCATTAGGGGTAATATATAATTATCGATCATTGGATGGGTGAAGCCAATCTATAAACAAATGGGATATGTTATTTCAAACACAAAAAGGGAATGCGGCTAGGCTTAAAAAGGCCTGCAAAGACAACTAGCCTAGTACTTACCTAAGAACCTATAAAGGTCGAAACAGTAAACCTTGAAAAAACTTCAAACATGCTCTGTGCAGGGGGTCAAAACCCTTGCTCACTTCCACAATCCCTGCTACTTATATATACCAACTCCGAGATTGTTATACAGTAGGAAATGTCAAAATAAAACAGTCCCTGCTGTACTTTGATCTTGTATAACAATTATGGTCATTTACTGTACTAAATGTTGTTGTTGTGTCTTTCAACTTTTCCCGGTTAGGGGCCGCCACAGCGGAACTCTGGTCCGCTAATGATTGGCAGTAGATTTTTACGTGCCAAGTTGCCAGCCCTGACGCACAACCTTCAACGAAGGTAAGCCCATTCACACATGCCTCCACACAGAAGACGCTCTAGCTGAGAATCGAAAAGGACGTCTTATTGTGAGGCGACAACACTACCGCAGCACCACCACCGCAGCATTTATTGTACTAAATGTATCCTATATATATATATATATATATATATATATATATATATATATATATATATATATATATATATATATATGTATATATTATATAGAGATGCACACACATACATTACATATATATATATATATATATATATATATATATATATATCTAGGATCATTGGAGGTTACTAGACTAATGGCCCTAGGGCCCTTACAAGCCTATCTCAGCACAACACCTGTTCCCAAGAAAATCAAGGAATTAAGCAGAACTGGATATTATATACAGAATCATTATCATCAACCCAGTTTTCCATTTGTTCATGGGGCCAGTGTGTCATATCGACATTAGTCAATGTGACAATGTTTCCACTGGTGAGTGGCAATCTACATAAATGTAATGTTAGTAAAGCTAGACCACAGCCTCAGTGTCTCTTACTAGTCATCCAGACTGCTGTGACCCAACACGATTATGACACAAACTCAGCAATACTGTTTAGATTGGAGTGCCAGCTGGCACCTCGCACAATGTACATAACCAGTGACATGGCATGTGGACCTGACAAGTGAAAGTACAGTAATAGGTGTATAGTTCTTAAATTGTGCCAGCTGGCACCTCGCACAATGTACATAACCAGTGACATGGCATGTGGACCTGACAAGTGAAAGTACAGTAAAAGGTGTATAGTTCTTAAATTCTGAGCATTAAAAACATAATGCTGGTCTTTAAAACTCATAGCAGAGAGTCAGAAAGAGGAGCACTTCCTTATTTTTCAGAAAAGAATGTCTACATATACTAGACACTATACCACTAGTGGCAGGTACTCTTTGTATAAGGGTAATTATTTATTTAATAAGGTACATACTCATAAAGTGGTCTGAAGGCTAAATCTAGAGCCAGAATGATAGCACTGAGAGAGACGGCAGGGCAGACCAGGAGACGGCCTTGATTAGCTACAGCTATGTGCTTCACAGACCATTTAAAGTTTTACTTTGCTGGAGAGCTAGCTGGCACCTGGCAAACATTCCATGCCAGCATAAGTGCCAACAGGCTCAGAAGGATGCTGTGACCAGACATTGTTAACAAACATTTGTGAGTGCAGTGCCAGGTGGACCAGCAGACTGCCAACTGGATTTCCTGGTGGACCAGTGCTGTACAGAGTGGTGTACTGAAAAATGATGAGCACTGGGGCAGACTGAGTAATGAGTGGTACATCGACTGTCAACAGCACAAAATGAGTGGCAGCTGGAATGCCAAGATATACCATCACAGAATGATTCTGGGTTGAATGCCACTGAACACCAGCAAAGGAATGCCATATGCCATTGGATGGCGCATTGGTGCAGCAGTAGAGTTGTCGCCTCACAGCAAGAGGTTCTCCGGTTCGATTCTCTGCAGGAGTGCCTTCTGTGCGGAGTCTGCAGGTCCTCCCTGTATTCATGTGAGTTTCCTCCCACGTTTCAAAGACATACATCTGGAGCGTTTTTCCCCTGGGTCTCTACTGAAAATTGGCTTTGCTCCAAGTCGGACTTTCCCAGTAAACAAATGTTAAGTAAATAGATAAATATGATAAAAACTCTAAAATAATTGCATGCTTACTGCTGAAGCAATAGCACCAGGACTGTCATGGCCTGAAACAAAGTACAAT
The DNA here is from genome assembly GCF_019279795.1 of Protopterus annectens. Lineage (NCBI taxonomy): Eukaryota > Metazoa > Chordata > Ceratodontiformes > Protopteridae > Protopterus > Protopterus annectens. The sequence continues at coordinate 59,655,903 of NC_056749.1, read as the reverse complement.
TGTGAAACTTACCATACCAGTAGATGTTCGAATGATCACTACTGCAGTAGCTTAGGCTATATGGGTTACATTCTGTCAAGGATATAACAGACAGTCAGCTAACAATGCTTCAGGTTACCTTCCATACGATCAAACCATTAGGTAGCTCAAGCAGAGCTGCCTATGAGATCCAAGCCCTTCAGAGCTTTCATGCCAACTGAGAGGGAGGCTGAGCCCCTGACAGGACATAGCTGGGAGTAAAAATGATATATACACACCTTGGCATAATCAAAAAATAAATGGGAATAAAGAGGTCACTACTGCAGCAGTGATCATTTGAACATCTACTGTTATAAGTGTACTTACACAACTGTACTGAGTTCCTTTTGATCACTACTGCAGTAGCTTTAGCTGTATGGGTATTTATAGGTTCATAAGTATGTACTAGGCTAATGGCCCTGGAGCCTTTACAAGCCTAGCCCATAGGATTATCCTGGCATCGTCCCACCCAGTCTTAGTTCCCAGTGCCTGAGGGGTGGAAGGGGAAGGGTCCAGAAGCCGCTGGAGAATGATCCTAGCTAAGCCTGTTCTAGACCTAGAGAAGGAATCAAGCTTCTGGTGCTTAGTAGAAGTATGTACAGAAAACAAAGTTGCTGCTTGTAGAACACTTCTAGAATCCATCCAGGGACTAATGTAAAAGCAGAAGAACTAGAACACTTAATACAAGTACTTATTAACTTGAGAAGTTGACAAAAATAAGACTGTGAATTAACATGCATTTTCTGAAATAAAAGAATTCTATAATTCAGATTACTGTTATTATTTATTAAATGATCCACCACCTTTTCCTCCAAAATTTCCAGTTTTGGAGGAAATAGGCGTAAAGTTTGAATGGAAATCACAGATAGTTGCAAGCATACCTCTCAACTGTACAGATTTTTGCAGAATGTCCAGATTTCTGCTTCATATTTTTGGTCCATTTTTCATAAAAGTGTGGTTTTCGGGCAAATTATTTCTGTCATTAAAGACTGAAGTCAGAAAATAATGACCATCATTTGAGTTTCAGACATCATACCCGTCAGAAAGTTCATGATAATACAAAACCTGTTATTCTATCAACTTACTAAGTTTGTAAGAGGAATATTTAAAAATTGTCCATATTTTTGGGTCTTTGTCCCCCCATTATTTATGGCTTTGCCCAGATTTTTGCTCTAACAGGTTGAGCAGTATGGTTACAAGCTATGTGTAGAATGTCTTGTCTGCTGTTTTGCAGAACTGTCAAAACATTTGCATTTTAGTAGAGTGAGCTTTGATCCTGCCTAGACTAGTTTTATTGCGTGAGAATAACAAAAGGTAATAGCCTGAGACAAACATTTGGAAACAGACTACTTAGACACAGATTGTCCCTTCTTCTTACCTTCAGAAGAAATGAACAACTGATCTGAATATCTGAAAGATTTTGTACTGTCAAGATAGTACCTGATTTGTTTCTGGACATCCAAGGAATTAAATATTTTCTCCCTCAGAGATAAAACAGTGATATGGATACTTTGGTTTAATGTAAACTCAGATACCACTTTAGGCATAAATGGATTAGGACTTAAAAAAAACCCTTTCTCTGTGGAAAATGAGATAGGGTTGACTCACTATAACAGCTTGCAACTCAGATAATTTTATTACAGAGGTCAAAGTAATCAGTAAACAGTTTTCCATGTTAGAAACCTCAGCCAGATGAGCTGGTTCTCGTGGAGCAAGTGTTAGCTTCTCGAACACAAAATTAATACCCTAAGGAGGAGCTAACAGTTTTCTTGGATTTTTTTTTTTGCATGTGTGAAGATAGGTGAAGCTGCCAGCCTAGTCAGATAGAATTTTGTAGATAATTCTGTCAGTTGTAAATATTAATGCAAGTCACAGGCTTGTTCTCTTAAATGTGAAAAGACTACATTGGATATTGAACTGAAAAAATGTAACAACAGTGCACTCTGCTGTAAGAAAGCTAAGTCAAGCATTTCACGAGTGCCTTTGATGTCAAAATTCGGAGCCAATGTGTCTAGAGGGAGGTATCCTTCCTGTTGTTTTAAGACCAGAGTTAATGGCTAGAATTTGCATGTATAAATGTCCTTTATTGCTCTGGTTTCTGACCACATGTAAAGAATGTAAATGTAGTTTCTGTTAGCCTGGGAACACCAGAGAAGTGTGAATAATGATGTCATGTGAAGCAGCTCTGTGTTAACAATTTAAAGAGAGAGAATGAGAGAGCTTGTAGCATTTTGTCTTGAGAACATCTAACATCACCACTCTGCCAGTCTAGATGTAAGTGGGATTTTAGAACTGTGTTTTCTCTTAGATATAGCTAGGAAATAGGAAGATTAGACTAGTTCATTTTTCTGTGATGTCAGAACTTTTGTTACTGCATTATTTTAAGTATTTCTCCGTGATCTCTGAACTCTTGACTACCACTGTGTAGTAAGAAGTATTGTCTTGTGTTTTTATTATTAAATATTTTTAAACCTTTCAACTGCGGCTGTTTTGTGTAAAGATAATTTAAGCTCTAGAGTACATTGTGTGTGTGTGTGTGTGTATATATATATACATATATATATATATATATATATATATATATATATATAGATAGATAGATAGATATATATATAGTGATACTGTACCAAGTCACTCCAAATAAGCTTTGCTGGTCAGTCACACTTAACATTTGGATAATAATATTGCACAGTAATAATTGGACACCCTTTAATAGGTGCCTTTGAGTAGCTGACATTAGTGGGTGGTAGCAGCTGGTACTACTGTACAGTCTGGGTAAAAGGGGCACAGCTGGAGAACCTGTGTCAGCCTTCCCCAGGAGTTTCTGTGTGGGTGTATATAACTTATCTCAAAGTGTGTTTGTGTGTGTGTCAGCTACTCTGGCAGGGACACAAAGCACTGGTTGGACAGAGAGGGTGCTGGAGGTTTTAACTTGCCCACTAGGCTGCAATCTGTACCCTTTTAGTTGTGCCAGTGGGGAGTCTTATTGTGGACCTGGAGAAAAAGGAAGCAACCAGCCCTTGACTGACTGTGAACTCTGTGTGCTCTTAAGGGAAATTGTACTTTACTGTGTGTATATTTATTATCCTTTCCCTATATGGACACCCCTCGCTGGTGTTAGTGGTGAGGCTTGAGGCTCGTTGATTGCTGGGCCAGTGCATGGGCTTCACAATGAGAATATATTGAAAGAGGGGTGTCCTTTGGCAGAAATGGTCGATAAATAAACCTTGATGGAGTAAGAAACACCAAAGGAAAGTAAATCACACAAATACTGTAAAACCAGAGAAACAGTTACCCTGATCGAGTGCTAGAACCAACTAGAAAAGGCAATATTTTACTTGAGGGCCTCACCATTTCATTTTAAGCAGAAGTGGGTGTGTCACGAATTGAGTGACAGCTTGGTCTGCATATAGGTTCATAGGTTCACACTAGGCTATCTGCCCTAGGGCATTTATAAGCCTAGCCAGAATGTGTTTGGCTTTCGCCACCCATTTTAAATTTATTTTGCTATGCCCTTTTTCAAGGTTAGTATACTGTGCCTCTGTCTAACAGTGACACAGAAGTGATACCCGGGGTAAACCTACGATCTCCCATCCACTCATCAAGATTCCTCTTGAAGAGAGTCAATGAGGGACTCTGCCTAACCTGTACTGGGATTTTATTCCAGAGTGAAGGGAGCCTCTGAGTTATGAATCTGTCCCTCCAGCATGTCCTATTTATTTCAGTGCTGAGGTTTAAGTCTCTCGAGCGCGTAGCTTGATGGGATTTGGATTTTCTGAGGTGCAGCATGTCCATTAATTCCGGGTTGGACATGGCTTTATACGTCAGGCTCAGATCGCCTCTGAACAGGCGGTAAGTAGAGCTGGAGTTTCCTTAACCGGGCAGCATATGGCATCTGTTCGAGCCCTTTGATCCTCTTGGTGAGATACTTTTGGGGTCTTTCCAGTTGCTGCAGGTGTCTGGTGAGGTACATCCCAAAAGGGGCATTGTACTCAATTATGGACCTGATGAGGGATGAGTAAAGAGGCACGATGACCTCCCCTGATCTAGATGTGAATCCCTTCATGATTAGGTGGGCTATATAAAATGTTTTTCTAACCACTTTGGCCACGTGGTTGTCAAATGAGAGATTGCTATCAACTTGGGTCCCCAGGTCCCTAATTACTTCTTCTGTACTTAATGGATTTCCACCTATGTGGTAATTTGTGGGCATCTTTGCCAAAGGGGATGACTATACACTTTTTGGCATTTAGCTTGAGGCCATGGCTCTGGCACCAGTTGTCTGTTTCTATGAGGCCCTTTTGGAGGATGCTTGTGTCGGCTGGAGAGTCGATTATGGTGCCCAGTTTGCAGTCATCTGCGAACTTGGTCAGCCACAGTCCTTCCGTGTTGGCCTGTACCTCCGAGAAATATATACCGAACAAGAGAGGTCCCAGGACTGAGCCTTGTGGGACACCACTTGTAACTGGTTTGGAGTCTGACATGGCTCCAGCAATTCTAACCATGTGGGTTCTGTCCTTGAGCCAGTTTGCAATCCATCTAGTGACATAGGGGTTTATATTTAAGCTGGTGAGCTTATCTATAATGCCCGAGTGGGGTATTGTATCGAAGGCTTTTGCGAGGTCCAGGTAGGCTGTGTGGACCACCTTCCCCTCGTCAATGGCCTTGGTGACTGTTTCAAAGAAATCAACCAGGTTTAAGAGGCAGGATCTGCCCTTAACAAAGCCGAACTGGGTAGGATCCAGTGTCTGTAGGTCCCCAATATCTTTATTTATGAGGTCCATGATGATCCTTTCCATAGCTTTGCAGACCAAGCTAGTCAGGCTTATGGGGCAATAGTTTCCAGGATCCGTTGAGGCACCACCTTTATGGAGAGGGACCACTGTTGCTGTACGCCACTCTTTGGGCACATATCCTGTAGTGTAATTAGCCTTCAAGTAATCGCATGTGCATACATATTTTTGGGATGACTCCTTCAGCATGCTATTACAAAAAACGGTACTTAACGTATTATCACAACCAGATTTTTGCAGCAATGCTGGTTGCTTCTGTTTATAGGTTCATAGGTAGGTACTAGGCTATTGGCCCTAGGGCCTATATAACGGTACCCTGGCTTTTGCCACCCAAGAAAATTATTTTCCTGTGCCCCTGTCAAGCAGAGCCACAGAAGTGATCCCCAGAGTGAACTGGGGTGAATTTCCTATCTCCCATCCAATCATCAAGATTTTTCTTGAACAGTGGTAATGAGGAGCTTTGCTTGATATAGATAGGTAGTTTGTTCCAGAGTATGGGAAGTCTCTGAGATAGGAATCTATCACTACAGCATGTTCTGTTTATTGTGGTGACAAGGTTTAGGTCCCTAGAGCGTGTAGCTCGGAGGGATTGGGATTTCTTTACGTGGAGCATGTCCAACAGCTCTGGGTTTGACATAGCTTTGTATGTTAGGCAGAGATCGCCTCTGAGTAGGCGATATGCAACAGAGTAAAGCTGGAGTTTTTTGAGACGGTCTGCATAGGGAATCTGTTTGAGGCCAGTAATCCTCTTTGTGAGGTATTTCTGTGGCCTTTCCAGTTGTTGTAGATGTCTTGTGAGGTACATACCAAAAGGGGCGTTGTACTCTATAATGGGTCTAATGAGTGATGAGTAGAAGGGAACAATGACCTATTTTTTCCTGGATGAGAAACCTTTTGTGATGAGGTGTGTCACGTACAAGGATTTCTTGACTACTGTGGCAATGTGATTATCAAAGGAGAGACTCATGTCCACCTGTGTCCCAAGGTCTCATCACACTTTCGGTGTTAAGTAGACTACCGCCTATATGGTAGTTCATGGGTACAGAGTTTTTTACCAAAAGGGATGACAATGCACTTTTTGGCATTGAGCTTGAGGCCATGGCTTTCACACCTGGCATCTGTCTCAGTGAGGCCCTTTTGTAGGATGTCCACAGTTGGGAGATTTGATTATGGTTCCTAGTTTGCAGTCATCTGCGAACTTCATTAACCAAATACCTTCTGTGTTAGCCTGTACTTGAGAGAAGTAGATACCAAACAGGACAGGACCTAGGACTGAACCCTGTGGTACTCCACTTGTCACTGATTTGAAGATGGATTTAGAGTCTGCTACTTTCACAGTGTGGGTTCGGTCAGTGAGCCAGTTGGCAACCCATCTTGTGACATAAGGATTTATACCTAGTTTAGTGAGTTTGTCTTTAATTCCAGAGTAGGGGATGGTGTCAAAAGCCTTGGTGAGATCTAGATAGGCTGTGTGTACCACCATACCCTCATCTACAGCTTTGGTGACCACTTCAAAGAAGTCTGTCAGGTTTAGGAGACATGATCTGCCTTTTACAAACCAGAACTGAGTAGGGTCCAGAGTTTGGAGATTACCAATGTCATTGTTTATAAGTTTCACGAGGATACGCTCCATAGCCTTGCAGACCAGGCTCATCAGGCTAATGGGGCGGTAGTTCCCAGGGTCAATGGTGGCTCCCCTTTGTGCAGTGGGATAACTGTTGCTGTGCGTCATTCAGTGGGCACAAAGCCTGAGTTGAGGCTATGATTGAACATGGTACTTAGGTGGCGTACCAGTTCGTTCTGTAGTTCATGTAGGATGCAGCCTGGGATGTTGTCAGGTCTCATGAATGCTGTGTTCTTGGCTTTGGAGAGTGTATTTTTTTACCTGTGCAGCCGTGATTACAGGTACTTTGCATTCTTCCGGTATAGAGATGGGCCCTTTATGGGATGAGAGAGGGGTAAAGTTAGTACTGAACCTATCTGCCAGGATGTTGGCAATATCAGTCGGTTCTGTATATTTAGCGCCATTGTGCTGTAACTCAGAGCAGATCTGAGTGTTGCCATGGAGATTCTTGACATAGCTATAGAATGCTTTGTGGTTGTCTTTAGAATCAGTGGCGATTTTGTTTTTGTAAGTAGCTTTGGAGGATTTTATGAAGGATCTCAGCTTCTTATTGAGGCTTACCATGGGGTTCCTCCAATCATGGGATTTTACTCTTTTTTTGCAACAGTTTCTTTCTTCTGTTGTAGAGTTTGTTTATAGCAGGGGACCACCAGATTGGCTTCCTTTTTTTGGAGGGTAGCATCTTGGTTCTGTTAGGGATTGCATGATCCATGCACTCGTGTAAGTGCTTATAAAGTGCAACTGTATATGATTCAGCAGTCGTATCTCTATTGTCCATCAGCATGGGTGTCGTGAAGTTTGCCACTTCTGTCTTAAGAAGCCTGAAGTTGGCTTTGAAGAAATTTTTTACGGTGGTTTCCCTAATGGGGGGTGGGGCTGGGATGTGGATGTCCAAGGTGACTTGCTTGTGGTCGAATCTGACCAACGAGAAACTGACCTCTGGTGTGGAACACCAGTTGCCCATGTTGGTAATGACCAGGTCTGGGATACTGCTGCCCCTGGTGGGGGTGTGGATAAGTTGATCCAAGGCATTGGAATTTATGAATTCCAGAAAACGTTGAGCATAAGAGGTGGTACATGAGTAGTTTTCCAAGTTAATGGTGGGGTAGTTGTAATCGCCTATTATTAGGGTGTTAGGTTGTACCCTAATATTTTCCAGTGTATCAAGAAATGAGGAGTGGGAATTCTGGGGCATGGTGGAGGATTTGCAGCAAGCTACAATTTGCATTGCGGTCTTGCCCAGATTTAGTTGCACTTGGATAATCTCAGATGCATTATGCTGAGCAACTAGCCTGGAGGTGTGGATATCCTTAATGAATATGGACACACCTCCGCCTTTAGTGCTTTGGTCCAAGTTAGGTGGCCGATAGGTGTGGTATGAATTATAGCCTGGTAATGCAGGGGTGCTCTCTGGAGCCTTGAACCAGGTCTCTGTCACTGCACAGATGTCGATGTTCTCCATTTTAAGGAGTACCTCGAGTGAGTGCATTTTGAGGTTTAGACTTCTAGCATTGAGTAGCATTACCCTCAGATTTTGCTTGCTTGTACCTGTTATGGTGGTGAATTTGTCACTTGAACCTTGCCTAAAAAAGGCACTATAGGGGTGGCAAGAGCCTTAGCCAGTTTCTGGAATCCCAAGAGCGACAGGTGCAAGCCATCTCTGGCAAAGCATCGTGGTTTATCGATCATGTCATCCCAAGCAGACAGATACTGGATCCGCTTAGAATGACACCATAAGCTTAGCCAATTGTTGAAGTCAATCATTTTGTCCTTGTACTGTGGTATCATTGCGGGTGATTACAGGATGCTACTCAGGGCTAGGGTCATACCTACCTGGGTTACAAGATTAGAAAGCTCCTCCATGTCTCTTTTCATGTAGTCCAGGGAGGTACGTCTCAGGTCATTCACACAAACATGGACAATGACAGAGTCATATTTGTACTTGCTGTGGAGTGACCTGAGTCCATGCGTTATGTGGCAGATCCTGGCACCTGACAGGCAGCTGACAGTGACTTTCTCCTTGTTTAGCCTGGTGAGTGGAACATCAGTGTGCCTGACTACAGAATCACCTATGACTAGAGTGTTAGGTACATTGTTATGCCTTATGGGTTTTGTGATTGAGTGACACACTGAGTTTGTGGGCTATGTGTCATTTGGGTAGTGTTGGGGGGTGGAGGTTGCTTGCGTTTCTGCTTTGGAGGTCCCTGTTGCTTGGGTAAATTTTTTTTGAGAGCCTCCACGAATGTAGGTGTGTGTTTTGTGTTTCTATGTGTGTGTTTTGGTGGTGTAAGTTTTTTTTTTTTTCAAAACAGGTTTATTGTTTTAACATATAAGAGAAATATCATAACAATTTTATACAAGTAATTAAAAATAGGTATTATTATAATATTCAACAAAACAAGGTGGTGTAAGTTTTGAGGGACTATGTGATGAGTGTGGTGTAGTGCAAGTGTTTACCTTCTCCTCTTGACTGTCTAGTCCAGTCTTGGGTGAAGAGAGCTTTGCTTCCAGTTTGGTTATACAAGTGCATCTCTCACAGGTTGTAGTGTTGGGTGGTAGGAGGAGAGGGTTGTCTGTGTACATGAGGCAATTGCTGCATTGCCCCAAGATGCCCAGATTCATCAGGTAGACAGGAGAAAACATTGGGAGCTGACCCTTAGACATGCCTGGATAGGTGCTTATTTATTAAGTACTAAAAAACTGTTTTTCTCTAGACAAGGGAGGAAAGTTGAGTGCTATAGTAATTTGTAGCTTATTTAGTGCTTACAATGAGTTCTGAACAAGTGCTGAGCTCAAAGAAACAGATCTGAGTGCTGAAGCTAGAAAACTGGCTAGTTCTAAAAAACAAAATTAAGCTAGAAGGCTTGGGGGCTCAGAAGCTTACAAACAGTCCTGGATACAGCAAATCTGTATCTGGACTAGACAACTTATAGGAAAGGCAGGAAACAAACTTAGACATTTTTTTTTTGTAAAGTGGAAAGGGGAAAGGAGGAGCAGAAGCTAACTGGGTTGGCTTTCTCAAATGTTCTCCCTGGAATAGGTAGAATGAGGTAATGACGCTAGACTGGGAGGAGTGTCCCAGATCAAATTTACAGTAGGGGTGGGCAACTGCGATTGTAAAAAATTCTACTTAATACCTCACACACAGTGAGTAAAATAAAAGTGCTATAAATAACTCAGAAATAAGCAAAAAAACAAGATACTTAATGTTATATATATCAGATTCATTAGCTCAGAAACCTTTCTCCGATTAGCTCAGTGTGAAATGGCAGAAACAGTCACAAGTTAACTTCTTAAGTAACAAAGTTGAAACCTGAAACAACTTTAAAAAAAAGCTTGAAAGAACCAATGAGATGCTTATTCCAAGGCGGAGTCCAGGCAACCCCAGTCAGCCAATGACCACACAAACAATTCACTCTCACTGAAATGCTACACTGGCCTGGTTTAGGTCAAGTAGTAGCACTACAGTGTTATGAAGGTTAGACACATCTTCTGTAATGTTTTAGTAGGTTTACGAAGGTTTACCATTGAAACGGCTGAAAAAATTGAAGTCGGAAAAGTAAGGTTTGAAAAATAGGTTTCCCCTTTACCGCCAGCATCTCATGTCAGTTTAAGCAAGTCCCATTCCACTTTCAAGGTGTTCCTTTGACATGCTGACGGTCGGCAAAGGAAAGAGATCTGTTTTCAAAATCTTTACTATTCTTTTCACAGCCGATTCAATGGTAAACCTACCCTAAGACTACAAAAACACTACAGAAAATAATAGCAAGCACCTAATCTGCTGTTTAAACTCCGCTTTTGCACAATATCATCCGCTTAACTGCCATACTCTTTCAGAACCAACAGACATACACACGTAACCACTGTGATCACAGAAATCAACGCTTGACATGTTTAAAGGATGCTTCCCACAAATCTTAAAAATTATAAATCCTAACATTTTTTAAAACCACCACCGATATCCCGGCAGACTTTCTGACAGTGTACCCTTCAATATTACACTTCAGTGATGCCATTTCAGTAGAAATCAACAAAGTTAAAAGATGACGCAAAATCTGGTTGTGATAATACGCAAGTACCCAAAAAATATATTAAACCATTATCTTCAGCACTGACATCTCATCAGCCTGGGAACCGGACCAGAGCATATCCTTTAGCAGGTGTTGAAAGCTGTTCTAAACCAAAATGACAACTGGCCTATCACTCAGAATTTTTGGAAATCACGAGTGGCAATTTACACACAAAAATTCAGCACTGTTTACAACTTTCCTCTTGGTTAACCCCATTTGAATTTGAAAGCAGTAACTTAATTACTTAATTAGTTATACTAAGGCTGCTGCCTTTCCCCTTCTCTACTCACTTGTTCTCAGGCTAATGAGGTAAAACAGCAATGTGACACAAACCAGAAGGAATAATGAGAAATCTAAAAGACAGCCACTAGGTTTGTTTGAGTACCAAGTGACTGCCCATTTTAAAACAAACACAATAGCAGACTCATTACAGATCAATAATACAATTCATTACTCCTCCGTCTATTCAGCAAAAGTGGAAAAAATGCTAGCCCGCGACTATATACTGTAAATTCACACATACTCTGACGTTAAAAACTACCTTACCAAAGCCCAACTTATCCTCAATCCAAAGAAAACTCAGCTTATGATTATAACCAGTTCTAACAAAAACACTAACAGTCAATTCACTATCTACTCCACAAATGCTACTCCAATTGCTCCAGTGGCACAGGCTAAGCTATTGGGAATAACCATAGACTCCCACCTAAAATTTGATAGTCATCTGAACTTAACTATTAAAAAAGTACATGCCAAACTGGGGTCACTCTACCGTACCAAACCATTTCTTATCATCAACACAAGATCAGCCATTGCTCGCTCCCAACTTCTATCCACCCTACTCTATGCATCTCCCATTCTGACTAATCTCAACAAAACTGAATAAGCAAAATGGAAGCTTGCTATAACAGAATTGCCCGCTTTGCTGCAAATTGCTCATATAGAACTCATCACTGTACTGCTTTGAGACAGCTCCACTGGCTTGAACTTCCCAACCTCCTAACCTACAATCAGCTCTGCCTCTGTCATTCTATGTATTACCTCCCCAATAAGTGTCCTGCCCTCAAAAACCTAGTACAACATCACTCAGCCAAAAGGCCTCTTAGATCATCAAGCAAACTACTACTAGAAGTCACCAACAGCTACAATAGCTTTGGAGATGCACTATATAGCAGTTCGGTGGCTAAAGAATGGAACTCTGTCCCTACTAGCAATCAAAACACATCATCCAAAGCCTCCTTTAAAGACCTCATCAGGCAACATCTAAAGCAAAGTTGGCAGTGCCACGATTGCTTCCCAGGCTAGTGAAAGTGGATAACATATACATACTAAATCTAGAGCAATTGATAATAGTTTTCAATCTTACTCACAAACACTGGCCAATCTACAATGTATGTACTGTACCTGTGTGCTATGTATGTATTCTACCTACATTCCAAAGTTCAGCCGTACACCACAAATCTATTACTTACCTTTATTTTTAAAATTAGTATTTTTTTTTATTGTACTCTCCACTGTAACTGTTTGTGCCGCATACCTCTGTAAAAACATGTCTCTTGTAATTTGTGTGTATACTGATTATATCTAAATAACTAAATGTGTCTGTAATTTTTCTTTGTGGAGCTTTTCTCCCCGGGGCCTCTGCTGAAAAAAGGCCTTTTCGGCTCAGACACCCCCGGTTAACAAATGTAAAATAAAATAACAATAATAAAAAAATAAATATTAGCTTTCACTGCAATATGTGCAACGATAGATGCACGTCTTCCTCTGCACTCAGAATTTTTTTTTTCTAGTTAGACGACTGGGAAAGTCTGACTGCTCAAACTTTGCTGCCAAGAGGCCCCCTGGGAAAACTCTGACAGTACACAACATACATAAATTAAAAACTTCTCCTTTAAAATTACATGAATGTAAACGATTATTTTTCATATGAATGTGTATAGCAAATGCTTGAATAACCTGCCTACTACACTCTGGAGGGAAGCCAATGAGTTCAGTGGGTTATACACACTGATTTTAAACTAGTTATTAAACTGCGATTGTTATTGCATACTGAAGTGCACGGGTATTATTAAATTGTAGTTGAGGGCCTCACCGGTTCCTTTCGCGCAGAAGTGGGAGTGCCGCAAATTGAGTGACAACCCGGTCTGCATATTATATATATATATATATATATATATATATATATATATATATATATATTGCCCTTATACACAATATGTGCATATCAAAGTTCAGTCATGCTGCAACACCTTGTAATACTTAAAGACTTAACCCCATAACTGAGTAAAAAAAAGAAGCGGTTACACTTCCGTATGATTGCAAACTGTCCTGACAGCACATAACCGTTCAAAGTGTCAATATGAGATTTTGGTGACCGTTTGACTATTAAAAGCACTGTGACAACGGAAACAGTTTAGTTTAAATAAGAAGCTATTACGTTGTATCAAATCCATAATTTAGCAGTCTTCTTAAGAAACTGAAATACGCCAAGGTCGAGAAAGTGTGTTCACGCCACACCGGTAATTTACTTTAGTTTACTGTGATATTTACTGTCCTATTATAACGTCAAGTGCACTTTTTCCTTTGGTTGTACATTGGGAGGGAATGCATATTCATACATGACATAGCACGGGGTGGGTTTTGGGCGTGGCTTGCTACTGCGCATCTGGTGGGGCCCTCAAGTGAAATATCGCCCTAGAAAAACTTTTCCGTTTGCTAATATATAACTTTCTAGTAGCGGGCTTTAGCACCTACTGCATGTCCACAGGAGCCTCAAGGGAATCAAGACTCTATTACCTATGTTAATCCAAGTTGGCACGGCCCACACACGCCCTAATTCTGACGGTGTGCCCCCTAAAGTAAACAAATGCCTAGGTTACACATAGGAACGTAGCTTTCAGTCTCTTAACTCGGAAAACTGAAACAAATCCAAAAATAGACAGTCAAACACACTTTTTTAAAATAATACTTATTAACTTGAAAAGTTGACAGAATAAAAAAAAAATATTAACATACATTTTCTGAAATAAAATGGTCGTATAAGTCTAATTACTGTCTTTATTTATTAAATGTGATCCACACCGTTTCTTCCAAAATCTACAGTTTTTGGAGGAATTACGCAAAGTTTGAATGGAAATCAGAGACAGCCTCAAGCTACATGTAGGACGTCTTACTGGCTGTTTCTCGAACTGTCAAAACCATTCGCGTTTTAGCTGCCTGAACTTCCCTTTTCCAAGCAGACTCCAAAGCAAATATTACCGTTACACTCGTGGAATCCGACCGATACACGTTATGCATGAACTGCTCGTGCAGCCTGATACCGAATTTCAATGACTCCAGGAAGTTTTCTCAAATCTGCTTCCGGGAACAGAGTAGAACAAAGATGGCATCTGCCAAGAGTCAAGGTTGGTTAATGATTTGTATTTGGTTGTTGTCTTCTCGGTTTGGGTGACGGTGCTTGATTTTATGAACTGATGTGTAGCCTTTTCCTGCTTGACGACTCCCGTGTAATATTTTATTATTACTGCACTTTTTCCTTGTGGGGTGGGGGTTGTCAAATAGCTAGGTCATTCCTACCAAACGGGATATTTTTGTATTCCTGTTCTTAATCGTCCCACGAAGAGGTCATCTTATTTAACTGTATGTGTCCACCTTTTGTTATGCCAGTTAGTTTTCGGGCTATCTGTTAACCTTATGGGGTACGAGGTCATTTCTCGTGTATTTCGTGCATTACACACTCAGCAGTTTTCTTATCTCCAAATTGACTCAAAATGTTGCTATCTTTCTCATAATTTATTTGTTTTATTTAACATTTGTTTACCGGGAAAGTCCAAACGAGCAGAGCCCATTTTCAGTGGAGGCCCGGGGAGAAAAAGCTCCATATATAATAGACTACATAACAGTAAATAAAAATAATATAATTACAAATACACAAGTTCCCAGACATTTACACAACAATAATACAAACATAGATTTAAATTAATAAACAGGATAAAAACAGGCATAGAGTGGTAAGTGAAGGTACTTAAATTAGGATAGGGGTCAACACAGTGATATTCTTGTACTCCTAGCCGGCCTTGGGCATAGGCCAACTAGGCAGCTGCTCAAGCAGGGGTGCTTTTCCAGTATTTATTTGCTGTAGGCAGACCAGGATGGGGGCACCGGCTGGTGTGGGGAGGGGCATCGTGGAGCCCTTTTGCCTAGTGCACCAGTTGACCTCTAGCTGAGGTATAGTGAGCTAAGGAACAAGGATAATGGAGACAGGTAGTGTGGGGGATGTACATGTTATGTGTTATATTTTATTTAGAGTAGATGGAATGAAGAAGAAAGGTGGTGGAGGATAGGAGGGCAGAAATTATTAGAAAGTATGTCAGCTACTACAACAGGTTTTGAAAGTTGAGAAGGAGATTAGGGCAAGTTGTGTGTGGCATAATGGGTGAGTATAGGAAAGGATATGATGGAGCCAGGTTACCCAAGGGTGTTTCATGAGTAACGCCATGTGTCTGTTAAATATTGTTTGAGGTGTTTTTTTTTAAATTGGGCTGTATTATTTATTGTTCTAATGGTATGAGGTAATGCATTCCAGATTTTTGCTATGTAGCAGGAAGGTAAGAAGTCACCTGCTGAGTTTAAAGATTTGCTAACTTGCAATATTAGCTTGTTTGGTTGAGCGAAGAGTGTACGGTTATTGGAATATGGGTGAATTAGGTTATGCATGGCAGGGATTTTGTCTGACTGACTGATTAGTTTATGTGCCATAGCTGATTATATGTCAAGAGATGCAGAAATTCTAGCGAGGAGAGTTTTCTAAGATGACAGTGATTGTGTCCTGTGTGAGGAATTTGTGGCAAATATTTTTTATTGTAGCATGTTTCTATCTTATCACAATCCGATTTTTTTCATGTTAGTAAGTATAGGAGAAGCATAGAGGAGTGTTAAGAGAAGTTGGGTTTTTGCAATGGCTAATCTTGAACTATCATTTATTATTTCTATATAGCGTACCCATTTTATTGTGTTTTCTTGATAATTTGTGATATGTGCAGATTGCATCTCATTTTGTTGTCAATTAGGACACCGAGTAGTTTAGTTTTGTGTGACAGGCAACATTTTTCTATTATTGAGTGCAGTGATATGGTGGGGGTCTAGAGGCTTAATGGGTTGTAAAATCATTTGATTGGTTTTATTAGGTTTGAGTATGAGCTGTGAGTTGGCTAACCATTTTTCAATTTCAGGAAATAATTTTTGCATTATGTCTTGAAGAATTTGTTGGATGGATGAAGCTGTGCGTATTAGTGTAGAGTCATCTGCATGCTGAATTAATAAAGCGAGTGGACTGGCAGTGCTAAGTTCATTGGTAAAAATGCTGAAAAGAAGGGGACCAAGGTTGGAGCCCTGTGAAACACTGAGGGTAACTGGGAGTATGGGTTGCCAGGGCTTGTGACCATTTTTCTGCCTGTTGACCCGATAGGAGACACCAGATGGCCTTAGTTTCAGTTTAGCTCGGACAGTCAGTAATTTGTTGTGAGAGGCCGTATCTAAGGCCTTGGACATGTCCAGAAAGACCAATGATACTATTTTATTTGTTTGTTTGTTAACCGGGTTAGTCCAGCTGGGCTTGTGGCCTTTTTTCAGTGGAGACCCGAGGAGAAAAGCTCCAGTACATAGTATAAAATTCAGAAATTCACAGCGTTGCAAAATACAGAAAGTCACCACATTACAAAAGGCAAGATGAGTTACATAGTACAATCTGTACAGAAAGCACATTTTTACAATAAAGTATACATTGTATAACATTTAAGAGGATGTCAGTTTGAGAATATGTGTAAGATGAGCCAGAGGCTTGTATGCATAAAATGTTTAAGAAAGATGTACAGAGAAAAAGGCGCTAATTTACTTGAGGGCCTTACCAGATGCGCAGTAGCAAGCCCCGCCCAAAACCCACCCCCATGATATGTCATTCATGAATATGCATTCCCTCCGAATGTACCATCTGATATCAAAAAAAGAAAACAAGCGCACTGACGTGTAATATAACGATAAGTAAAACGTAATTCCCAGTATTACAATATTGCATTTTCTACTTACCTTATCAAACGGCGATATCTGTTGAATTACAAAACTTGGAAAACAAAAAGTTTTCAGCTTGCATGCTATTCTTGCACCCATTAGCTAAGAAAATCATGCAGTCTAGGGTATTTAAATTTAAACGAGAAGCTTCTTTGTGGAGAAGAAAGGCGTGTCTTGTGAAAATAGTTTCTTGAAATTATTTTTACAGGTAAGTACTAGGTAGCTGCCCATGTGGGTCACTTTTTGCCTAGTTAATTCCCTTTTCAAAGTCAAACACTGTACCTTGTGTTTGTGAAGTAAATACTTCAACCATAATACCAACCCCGAGAATTGGCAACTTATATAGACAGCAATATAGTAATTCTCTGGCATTAGTTTAAAGCGTTACCTGCACATTTTGTAAATATTCATGCCACTCTTGTTTCAGAAATGCAAGTTTGTGCAGTGTAATTGATTGTTTTATTGCTTATCCAGTTTCTTGGAAGTTATCCCAAAGACTTCATTGCTTGGTGCTTCCAATTCCAGTAACCACCGAAAAGCACCTAAAACTATGTTTATTTTAATTTTTATAATTTAAGGTGAATATTTCTAACGACATCCAGCCTGATGGGCAAACGGCAAAAAGCAGCAAAAAAATATTTGAGATCGTATCCTTCTAGTGCTACCGTTTGCCCATCAGGCTGGATGTCGCCTGAAATATTCTCTTTATGTTTCTGCTTCTGTCGTCTACAGTAAGGGTTTATAGTGCATTAATCTTTTGTGTTTTGGAAGTAGTATCTACATTTAATGTACGTTTTCTCACATCATGTATGCACACGCAATTACTTGAAGGCTAATTACATATGCAGACCGGGTTGTCACTCAGTTCGTGACATGCCCACTTCTGCACGAAACAAACTGGTGAGGCCCTCAAGTAAAACATCGCCAGGAAAAATGTGACATTTTGTTAGTTTTGGCAAAGAAAAGTTGATATAGGTGAGGAGTTAATGGTGGGGGTGTTATAGACGGTTTCCCTTCATTATGGTATTGGTTTATTGTATTAGTGAAACTGAGGAGGGCTGTGGTGGTACTGTGACAGGGCTAAAATCCATGTTGTGACTTGGCAAGTAGGTTGAGTTGTAAGATAATGAAGAAGTTGGGTGTGGACACTAAGATTTTGGATAGAGGGAAAAGTATAGCTATTGGTCTGTAGTTTGGGAGCTTGGTGGACAGTCCACCTTTGTGAAGGGGGATTATGCGAGAGATTTTCCAGATTGATGGGACATGTTGTTCTGCAATAAAGCAGTTGATCAAGATTGATATTGTATAGGAAATTCCTTTGGCAGCTATTTTTAGAAAAGCAGTAGGAAAATTGTTGGCAGCTATTACGGTTGATTTTAGTTTCATAAGAAGTGTTTTGATTTTTTTTTTTTTTTTTTTGGGGAATAGGGTTGAAAGAGAAGGAATCATTATTATTAATGTATAGATGACTCTTGGGGGCATTGTGTATTTTTTGTTGGGGCCAGAATACTTTTGATAAAGTATTTGTTGGTTTTCGGCTGTAGTCCCTGATGTGTTGGTATATTAGTTGGGGGAATTTTGCTTGACTGCAGTCCATAGTTTTTGTGTTTTTTTTTTTTATGTATACGTTTGTATAGTAGTTTTGTTTTTGATTTGTTGTTGTTTTTTTTTTTTCTAACTTGTTGATAAGCTAAGCGGTAGGGTTACTTCCAATAGGTTTGCCATGAGGCCCATGCTTTTGTCTCTTAGCTTAAGTAGGGGTTTTGTTTCTTTGGGCAGCCATGGAGTGTAGTTAGATTTAATTTGAATTGTTCTGAGGGGTGCCATACTGTTAAGAATGTTGAGAAATGTACTATTAAAATATTGGTACTTGTGTATTATCGCAACCACACACTGTCAGTATTCAAGGAATTCTGGGCAGCATTCTGTTCTCAGTTAAATAACGTTTTGCTGAGAATGCCATGAATGCTGACAGTAAGTGGTTGTCATAATACATTAGTACTTTTCACCCCCACATCTGTAGAAGTTTGCTTGTTGCATATCTAGACAACACACAAAGAAATATATAAAACGGTAACCTATTAAGTTCCCTACAACATTTAGTCTTCTGTGGTCCAAAAGAAAATGGCAAGTATTTTTTATAAGCTTAGCCCTCCTGCCCATGTACGCTACCAAACATGCCAATCACTAAAGGAAAGCCTGATAAACTGTTTGAAGCTTACAATACAATACAACACAACACATAATACAACACAACACATAAACAGTAATGTGTTATGTTCTCTACACCATTTATTTGATAACAAACAACGCTTAGTCTGGTATTTTTCCGTTCTCGGGGCAACAGTACTAACGCTCTAGTCTTCTGGACGATTTTCATAAACGGTAGCAGATATTCATAAAGTATAAACGGGTAAACCTGTGGGAATCCACAAATATCCAAGTACAGAAACCCGTTGGTAGAAACAGCCAACCTCCTTGAATACACCTTTCTGTAAATCTGTTACCCTTACTGATTTGTGAATCAGTTACCAGTCTGCTGAGCAAGATCACACTTCAATTTAGGTGGGCTTCAGGTCTGCCAACAACAAAATAGAAGCCGGCACTGACCTTTGCTTTGTTCTGTTTCAGAAGGTTAAGAAGGATTTCCACTTTTTCTTCTACATGACAAAGTGAACAAGTACAAAAGGATTTCGTCTGCCATGTCTGCTTTACGGTAACAAGTCACTTGACATTCTTTCTGCCACTGTCGTTTTTTTCACATGATTCCAGCTTAGACTCTGTGTATGAATTGTTTCCCAGCTCCATCCCAAATAAAATAGTGTTCAAACTATTAAGGGCCACTTCTGTTCCTCTTTCGCGTTGTCTTGCGATGAGAATAAAAAGTTAAAGAACTTACTGGTCATTTCGTTCTCTGTGTTGCAGTCTGTATAAGAATAGAATTTGAAGGTGTGTTTTTTAACGGTTAACGAGTTCACACTCCAGTGGTAGTGCTCATTACAACTGTTGCCCTAGTAACGGAAAAGTACCCTTAGTCTTTTATGCTCCAAAAGAAAACTGAAAGTCATTTTAATAAGCCTACCCCTCCCACCTGTGTATGCTACCAAACATGCCAGTCAAACAAGGAAAGCCCAGTACACTGCAAACCTTAAAATATAAACTCTACGACATCTTGATCTTAGTAGTGGAGTTTTCAGTTTCACAGCAGGGTACAACAGTTGTATGTAAGTACTGAAATAGAAGTTATGGTTCTGTTATTTTTGTTTTCTTTTGCTACGCATTGATTTTCTAGTTAATGGCTTTTTTTTAACATGTTTTTAATCTGTCAGAGTTCGCGGCATTCTCGACAATGTTCCAGTAACAGTAAACTAACTTCCAGCCGAGACTGCCTTGATTCTGACAGTGTGTGGTTGAGATAATACATAAGTACCAAAATAGCAGCAGCAGCTAAAGGAAAAGACTTAAGTAGAGGCCAATTACATCTTTGTAGGGTGTCTGTTAGTTATTGGAGGTTGAAATATCTCTTATTGCGGATTTGGTGGTAGGCAGTGTGTTTCATAAGATTGCGATGGGTTTGTTAGTCGGGGTCCAGTCTAGAATAGGCTGTCTGAGTGTTTGTCAATTCTAGTGGGATTTTTGGATAAGTTGAGTAAATCAAAACAGGTTGATATGATTACTAGGATTTTGTGAACTGAAGGCAGTCCAGTCAGTGCTAAAATCCCCCATAGTAATGGTTTCATAGCTAATATTATTGGAAGTAGACTGTAAGATCTGTTCAGTGGTTAGAACATTTTTTTCAGGGCTTATGTAGATTGCTGTTATAGCTATGAATTTGTTGGGGTTGATTTGTAGCTTAGTTGATAGTAGTTCAGCGTCATCTGGGGTAGTTAATAGGTAGGTACTAGGCTGTTGGCCCCAGGGCCTGTATAAGCCTAGCCAAAAAGGTAGCCTAGCTTTCATCACTCAAGAAAATTATTTTCCTGCGCCCCTGTCGAGCAGAGCCACAGAACTGATCCCCGGGGTGAATTTCCTATTTCCCATCCAGTCATCAAGATTTTTCTTGAAGAGTGCTAATGAAGAGCTTTGTTTGATATAGATAGGTAGTTTGTTCCAGAGTATGGGACGTCTCTGGGACAGGAATCTATCCCTCCAGCATGTTCTGTTTATTGTTGTGACAAGGTTTAGGTCCCTAGAGCATGTAGCCCAGAGGGATTGGGATTTCTTTAAGTGGCGCGTGTCTAACAGCTCTGGGTTTGACATCGCCTCTGAGTTGGCAATATGCGACAGAGTAAAGCTGGAGTTTTTTGAGACGGTCTGCGTAGGGCATCTGTTTGAGGCCTGTAATCCTCTTTGTGAAGTATTTATGCGGCCTTTCCAGTTGTTGTCGATGTCTTGTGAGGTACATACCAAAAGGGGCATTGTACTCAATAATGGGTCTAATGAGTGCTGAGTAGAGAAGAACAATGACCTCTTTTTTTTTTTTTTTTTCCTGGATGAGAAACCTTTTGTGATGAGGTGTGACATGAAGAAGCATTTCCTGGCTAATGTGGCAATGTAATTATCAAAGGAGAGACTGCTGTCCACCTGTGTGCCAAGGTCTCTTATCACACTTTCGGTGTTAAGTTAGACTACACCCTATGTGGTAGTTCATGGGTACAAAGTTTTTACCAAAGGGGATGACAGTGCACTTTTTGGCATTGAGCTTAAGGCCATGGCTTTGACACCAGGCATCTGTCTCAGTGAGGCCCTTTTGTAGGATGTCCACATCGTTAGGGGTTTCGATTATGGCTCCTAGTTTGCAGTCATCTGCAAACTTCGTTAGCCAAAGACATTCTGTGTTGGCCCGTACTTCAGAGAAGTAGATAGCAAACATGAGGACCCAGGACTGAACCCTGTAGTACTCCACTTGTCACTGGTCTGAAGTCAGATTTGGAGTCTGCTACTTTCACAGTGTGGGTTCTGTCAGTGAGCCAGTTGGCAACCCATCTTGTGACATAGGGATTTATACCTAGTTTAATGAGTTTATCTATAATTCCAGAGTGGGGGATGATGTCGAAAGCCTTGGTGAGATCTCGATAGGCTGTGTGAACCACCTTACCCTCGTCTACGGCTTTGGTGACTGCTTCAAAGAAGTCTATCAGGTTTAGGAGACATGATCTGCCTTTTACAAACCCAAACTGGGTGGGGTCCAGAGTTTGGAGATTACCAATGTCTTTGTTTATAAGTTCCATGATGATACATTCCATGGCCTTGCAGACCAGGCTCGTCAGGCTAATTGGTGCGGTAGTTCCCTGGGTCCGTGGTGACTCCCCCTTTGTGGAGTAGGATAACTGTCGCTGTGCGCCATTCATTGGGCACAAAGCCTGAGGTGAGGCTATGATTGAACATGGTACTTAGGTGGGGTGCCAGTTCGTTTTGTAGTTCATGTAGAATGCAGCCTGGGATGTTGTCAGGTCCCATGGATGCTGTGTTCTTGGCTTTGGAGAGTGTGTTTTTTACCTGTGCAGCCAAGATTACAGGAACTTTGCATTCTTCCGGTATAGAGATGGGCCCTTTAGGGAGTGAGAGGGGGGTAAAGTTAGCACTGAACCTATCTGGCAGGATGTTGGTAATATCTGTTGGTTCTGTATGTTTAGTGCCATTGTGCTGCAACTCAGAGCAGATCTGAGTGTTGCCATTGAGATTCTTGACATAGCTATAGAATGTTTTGTGGTTGTCCTTAGAATCAGTGGTGAATTTGTTTTCGTAACTAGCTTTGGGGGATTTTATGAGGGATCTCAGCTTCTTACTGAGGCTGATCAGGGAGTTCCTCCAATCATGGGATTTTACTCTTTTTTTTGCAACAGTTTCTTTCTTCTATTGTAGAGTTTGTTTATGGCAGGGGACCACCAGATTGGCTTCCTTTTTTGGAGGATAGCATCTTGTTTCGGTTGGGGATAGCATAATCCATGCACTCGTGTAAGTGCTTATAAAGTGCATTTGTGTAGGATTCAGCAGTTGTACCTGTATTGTCCATCTGCATGGGTGTCGTGAAGTTTGCCACTTCTGTCTTAAGAAGAGTGAAGTTGGCTTTAGAGAAATTTTTTATGGTGGTTTCCCTAATTGGGGGGGGGGGAGCGGGATGTGGATGTTTAGGGTGATTAGCTTGTGATCAGATCTGTCCAATGAGGAATTGACCTCTGGTGTGGAACACCGGTCGCCTATGTTGGTAATGACCAGGTCTAGGATATTGCTGTCCCTGGTGGGGATGTGGATAAGTTGATCCAAGGCGTTGGAATTTATGAATTCCAGAAAACCTTGAGCAAAAGAGTTGGTACATGAGTGTGTTGAGATTGAGTTGTTGAAGTATGAAATTATTTTTCTATAATATGGCCAGTCCACCACCCCTTTTCAGTTTTCTATTAGACCTTAAGATGTTCTAACCAAGGGGGGGGGGTAACTTCATTATCAAAAATGTGTTGTTTTGGCCAAGTCTCAGTGAGAATGATTAAATCTAGTGAGTAAAGGGTGAGGGAAGCATGTTCAGAAGCAGTAAGTTGGATTTTTTATGAGGTATGTTTAAAAAATTTTGGGTTAGAGATTGGATTGGAGGGAAGGTCTTAGGGACATGGTTTAGGTGAATATCCCCACTTATAGTAAGCTTCCTTGCTATATTGATATGTGTAGGAGATTAGTTGTGTGTATATGGTACCTTATTTGAGGGTATCTTTGGAAGTTTGTTGGTTAGTGTTATTTTTTGGTTGTAGAGGTCAGTGAGATTTGGTGTGAAATAAGTAAGGTGATATTACTGTGTGTATGGTTTAGGTTCTATATGTGGTGGAAGCTGTATGTTTATAGAGGTTGTGGAGAGAGGTAAGTTGTGATATGTTGTGGTATGAGCTATACATGAGAGGAGAAGAAAAAGTGTGTTACGTGGTATTAGCATATCGTATACTTACACAAATAGGAATGGTAACAGTTATTATAGGTTTGAGCTAGAAGTGCCAGTGTGTGTTATGCAGTATTAGCATATTGTATACTTACACAGGTAGGAGTGCCAGAGTGTGTTAAGTAGTATTAGCATATCGTATACTTACACAAATAGGAATGGTAACAGTTATTATAGGTTTGAGCTAGAAGTGCCAGCGTGTGTTATGTAGTATTAGCATATCCTGTATTTACACAAATAGGAATAGTAATAGTTATTATAGGTTTGAGCTAGAAGTGCCAGTGTGTTGTGCTTAGGAGCCGACAGGTGAATGACTGAGGGATTTGAACTTAGGGATATGTGAAGAAGAAAGTAGGAGGATTTAGTATTGTATGAGATAATGATGAGGGAGTGGCTTCTAATTGGGATAGTGTAGTTGTGGCTAGTTGATTTGGGGAAGAATGCACCTAGTGGTGGATTATCATGTTAGAGAAGGAGTGGTTAGAGATAAATTTAAGATATTCGGGAGAAGGTGGGTGGGTATGGGGGAGGGCTGGTGCGAGTTTGTGTGAGCACAGAGATGAAAAAAAGAATCTGGTATTTACTCAGCTCAGGTTTTTATAGCTGTATTTGGACCTAATCAGAGGCTGAAGTATGTTATACAGTGATATAAATTTAATTATTTTACTGTTACTCTGAAGACTCACTGGAATAAAGAAGGAATCATGTACCTAAAGTAATTGGGAATATCTTATGCATGGGGTTGGGACACAGTGTAGTTGAACTGGTTGTGGAGGGGGGGGGGCAGCTGGCGTCTCTGGTGACATGCTCCCCAAAGCAAGTGCTCTCCAAAGCAAGCGTTACATATTGCAAGAGAAACGTCTGCCTGGAGTTTGTATCCAAGACGTACTTTGTTACAGGAGAATAACATTTCTCAATGTAGGCTTGTGGTTCTGACCACTGGTGGGTGTCCCCGAGTTTACTGAAATGCACAAGGGAAAATGTGTTTATAATTACGAAAGAAAAAGAATATACTGTAAATAAGTAGAGTACTGGAAAACGGAAATGAAATGTTCAAATAATTAAGGATAAAGCTGTAAGTGAACAGGTTAGTTGCTTCAAAACCTAGTGTTGTTCAAAGAACAAACAGAGTTACAAAGACAGTAAGAGCAGCTAATGTTTAAACATCACTAGTGAGCCCGCATACATGTATCGCGTGACCACCACTAGCGATGTGTAGCTTAAATCCTGTTCATAGTAAGCATAGCAGTTTTGCTAACAACAAAATAATTAATAGTATATTTAAGTGCTCTGCCTCAAGCTTCATGCCCACTGAGTGGTGCACAGCTACAGTTGTCCCACTCCACAAGGGGGGTCCACCTTGGATCCCAGGAACTACCGCCCCATCAGTCTGCTGAGCCTGATCTGCAAGGCCATGGAACTTATTATCATGGAACTTACAAACAAAGACATTGGCAACCTTAAATACTGGACCCCACCCAGTTTGGGTTCGTGAAGGGCCGATCTTGTCTCCTGAACCTGATTGACTTCTTCGAATTAGTCTCCAGAGCCGTGGATGAGGGTAAGACAGTCCACACAGCCTCTCTGGACCTCGCCAAGGCCATTGACACCATCCCCCACTCTGGAATCATAGATAAACTTACTAAGATGGGCATTAATCCCTACGTCACTCGATGGGTTGCCAACTGGCCTACTGACAGAGCCCACACTGTAAAAGTAGCTGATTCCAAATCCAGCTCCAGACAAGTGACAAGTGGAGTACCTCAGGGTTCAGTCCTGGGACCTCTCTTGTTTGGCATCTACTTCTCTGAAGTACAGGCCAACACTAAGGGACTCTGGCTAACAAAGTTCGCAGATGACTGCAAACTGGGAGCCATTCCCCAAATGATGTTAATCCCAATCGATAAAGATACCCTTACAAAACAGATTTACAGAAACCAGAGCCATGGGTGCCAGAGCTCAATCCAAGAAATATATAGTTATCCTATGGGAAAAAAAAATGAAAAAAACGAAGTGAATTAATTATCAGGTGGCAGTACACTAAACACTGAAAGTGTAATAAAAGACTTATGGACACAGGTGGACAGTGGTCTCACCTTCATTAAGCACATCGTCACAACAGTCAGGAAATCCTTCTATGTGGCACACCTCATCACTAAGGGTGTCCGGTTAAAAAGAAAAAGGAGGTCATTAACTCCTCCCTATTCCCCGCCAGGATATTAATAGAAATGCCCCATTTGGTATGTACCTCCTCTCTCCCAAGCAACAACAACTAAAAGGCCGCAAAGTCTAACACAAAAAGATCACAGGCCTAAAACAGATGCCCCAATGCTGGTCTGTAATAAACTCCCAGCTGTACTTGTTGCATATATATCGTCTTCAGGCGATCTCTGCTAAACATACAGGCCATACAAGGCCACGTGTTGCTGGTTGTTATGGGAAATAAATCCTAATCCCATACATGTTCCAGGCATCTAAACCTTGTCATGTCAATAAACAAAACAACATGGAGAGCTGGGAGGATTCTGACCCAGACTAGACCTTGTGGAATGTCAGTGTCAATAAGAGAAGCTCTTTGCCTCTCTCTTAGAAAGAAACTTGATGATGATTGATGAGATATAGAAAAATTCACCCGGGATCACAGTCAGCCCTCTGCTAGACAGGGGTCCAGGGAAGTAAATAGTGTGGGAAGAAATAGCCAGGGAATTGTTATGGCTAGGCTTGTATAGGCCCTAGGGCCGATAGCCTAGTACCAACCTATACACCATTAGCACTATATTGCCATTTTCCACATATAGTAGTGAAAACCAAAATAAAAATGCAGTCAGTTGCATTTAATTTTATAATGCACTGAAAAATACTTTTGATTTTGGGAGAAAAGGTTCTAGATTGTACTTATTTGAGAATTATTAAAGTTGTAGATTTTTACTTCACTTTCTCAGTTTTCCACTGTATGATTCTGAAGGAAATAAGTTGAGAGCTATGGGAACTGTGTACTTTAATTCTGCTGACACCTTCGTTCTGTATCCTATGTTTCTCTTTGCTTGAATAGCCTGACACTTGATTGTTATAATTTATTTTAATTTTTTTATATATATAACTTTCTTCCCCTTTCTGTGCATTGCCCCCTGCCATATGTATTAGTTTGCAGTGTGAACAACTAATTGGATAAAGTTTGACTATCAGATTGTGCACAAGTCTTCCCACTTTTAGTAGGTTTGTGGGGCATTGATCAGAAACACAGGTTTAAAAAGTGAGTGGCAAAAAATGATGCAAAAGTAGATGAAAGTTATTAAAATGTCGTGTAAAATATATAGGCATTAATGAAACGGATATTGTAAAAAGCTGCCCCATAGAGTCTTGTTTGTTTTTGCTTTTGACAAAGGGGATGTAAGTAATGGGTTGTCTTTCTTTAAATTGGTGGTGCTAGCAGTATGTTGGTTATATACTGTGGGTTTTAGTTTACTGACGGTGTGAAAGTCAGGTAGTGGGAAGAGATTCATGAACTCACCTTAAGGGTTAGGCAAACCTGAGAATAGGAGTATTCTTCCAAGAGTATATGCATCATATAAAGAGGTATGTTAAGCTTGAAGATAGACAAGTGCATCCAAAATAGGGACGGCTGAGAGGCTTGGTTATACCACCAATCATAATTTACAGGTGTGTCATTTTAGTGTGTGTGTATGTATGTTTCTTCTCTCAACATATCTGCCTAAATTGTCTACATATATTACTCTCTCTGCGGTTAGTACCTATGCTCATAAATGCATCTTTGTTGTTCTGTGCCATAATGTTACTCTGAATTTTTTTTATTCTAGGCATCACTACATTTCTTGTAAATAACGTAAGGCTAACCAAATTTCTTAAACATATTGGTACTGCATTCTCAAAATACAGTATATATTTATATTGTATATTTCTCTCTGTTTTTGTACTGTTAAATATTTCACAACTTGAATTGTTATCCTGGAGATTTTCTCCTCTGGTGTCTACTGAAAAGGGGCTCTTTGGGTCCAGTCGGACTAACCCAGTTAACAATCACAAAAAATGAATCAACAACTAAATTTTCTTTTATCTTCTGTAACGCAGACCTTTTGGGATTTATTGGTCATCTGTGCTGCTGTTGACTAATTCAGTCTTGTAGGAACATTTTCTTCATTTTACACTGAATATTTTATTTATTTATTTATTTATTGACATTTGGGGAAGTCCGACTGGATAGGATCACATTTCAGCAGAGCCCTGGTGAGAAAAGCTCCAAAGTATCAAGGAAACGTTGATGTATAGATAAAAACTGAATGAAACAATACCGGCTTGCTGGATTTCGGCAATTAAGGTTCCACAGATCCTCTGATAAAAAATCACTTCTATTTATTTCACGACAACACTTCACACAGGTCTACATGCAACGAAATAACATCACCATAAAACAAAAAAACACAAGTTTTATGTTATTCTTGTATATGCTATTCATAATATGCATATTCTCCCATTCTAACATTACTAGGTTCGCAAATATGGGTGCACATGATGCACCCATGGCCCTCCTTTTCTGTCTATATATCTCACCTTCAAATAATATATAATTGTAGTCTAAAATTAATGACATCATATCCATAACAGTTACTATTTTGTCCCAAGGTAACTCTGAATATGTTCTCAAGCTGTTGCAAAAAAATTCCAGTCCTTCTTCCTTGGGTATACTAGAAAATAAATCACAGACATCTATCGTCACAAATAAATACTCTTTGTTACATATCTGTGGAGTCAATTTTCTTAAAAAGTCCCAAGAATCTATCATCAAATGTGGTATGTTTTTGTAAATATTTTTCACCCATTTGTCTATGGTGTGCCCTATATTGAATGTCTTTGATTGTGATCCTGATATAATGGGCCTGAAGGGGGGATTGGATATGGATTTGTGTATCTTCGGAATGCCCACAATATGGGCCATAATAGGATATTCTGTCCTTATAAAATCGTAAACTTCTTTTGTTATTCTATTATCTAAAAGGTATTCTTCTATGTATAAATCAATACGTCTATATCCTATGTTCACTTGGTTCCACGATATAGTTTCGTAATTGTCTGATACATTTAATATGCTAAGTATAGCTGCTTTATACTCATGTTGTGGGTATATTACCACCCCTCCCCCTTTGTCTGGTCTCATTATCCTGAATTCTGTGTTCATAATAAGGTTGTTCAAACAGTCTCTCTCTTTTGTGTTTAAATTGTCTTTTATTTCATTACAGAAATTTTTCTTCTTTCTGACATTCCTGTTAAACTTGTATATTTCATGGCATGCCATACTCTCATATTGATTTATGATGGGGTTGCTTGGCGGAATGTAGCAACTCTTTTTCTTTAATGTCCTTGCTGTTTCCGGTACTTCCAATACATTTTCTTCGAATTGCATGGCTAGATTCAACTTCCTGCAAAAAAACTTCACATCTTTGATGCTCTCTACTAGTTTGAAGCTAGAATTGGGTATAAATTTCATGCCTTTGGCCAACAAAGTGTAAAACTCTTCCTTTACTATGTATTTTGTATAATTATATACATTAAAACCTCTGAAAGTGCTCATAATCTGCATATTGTGGGATATCTCTTTGTTACAAGTTTCTTCATGCTTGGGAGATTCTGTACAATATTCTTGCAAAACCTCCTTGCATGTGCTTCCATGTACTTTAGTTTTTTCTCTATCTATTATGTCTTTTTGTATGTATTCTGATGATATTGGGTCTTCCTGTATATTGGATGATATCTTCCCCCCTGAAAATTTTCTTTGTAATCATCCCTTCCCTCTCTTTCACTGTACTTCTTTTCAATGTGTGTTGGCTGTCTGTCTGATGGCCAAATATATGCCTTATTAGCTTTATAGGCTTCCACATCCCTATCAAGCTTATCATGTTTTCTGGTATACACATTCTGTGCCTGTTTATCCGCCTGATAGAATTGTTTATTATATAATTCTTTCCAAGTATCAAATTCATTATGTAATAAAATACTCTGATTAATTATTTCTACTTCATGGATCAGATTCGAAATTCTTTCATCATTATATTGTATTATTAAATTCATATATTTAAACCCAAAATCATCAAATAAATTATTAAATTCATACTTTACTTGTTCACTATAAGTTAATCCCATTGGTAATTTAAAAAATCTCATTCCCTTAGGTACAACTTGAATATTAATACATTTGTGGAGATATGCATTGTCCACCTTTAAATTCCTTATAACAGTTTTTTACCAAAATTATAAATCATTTCTTTGATGGAGTTACTACCATTTCCCACTAGGGGTCATGGTGTTTTATATACAGTGTCAAAATCATATTCATTGTTAATAAAATCATTAAAATCATCGTTCACATTTGCTTTTATATTAACTGTGTCTTTATGTCTAATGCCCTTTTTGATATTAGTCTCATTAACAATTCTGGGCTGGTTAGGGCTAGACACTGATTTTTTGTAAAAAGTACCTTTTCTTATGCCCTTGTCTCTGTTACCGGTAGTTGCATAAGTTTTCAGCACCGACAGCTCTTAGGTATCGCTCCGTTCCTCTCATTGTCCCTGCGATCTTGTAACATGCTGAAATCGAATGTAAAATCTTTTTCTGGTGTTATGACAAACTTATCTTCGATTTGTGCCATTTTCAATGATACTCTGCACGTATCCGATAACGAAATGGCAGGACTAGGTTGGCCATTAGGTATGTCAGTATCACTGTTTGAGTTAACTGTTAACATTATTTCTTTTTTGGAGCAACAATGCGAATTGGCATTAGCCTGTTGTACTTGCTCCAAATGTTTATCTGGCGCCACATTGTTTAAATCCATGAGATACTGGAACATGTTGGAGAGTTTCCTCATCTCGGCGTGTAAACCTGTGACTTCGCGCAAGATACGGAAAGTTCATTTGCTTCAGGGTTCTTCTGTGTATCCTCACCGGTCCCAGCCATGCCAGCCAAAGCAACAAGGAAACGTTGATGTATAGATAAAAACTGAATGAAACAATACCGGCTTGCTGGATTTCGGCAATTAAGGTTCCACAGATCCTCTGATAAAAAATCACTTCTATTTATTTCACGACAACACTTCACACAGGTCTGCATGCAACGAAATAACATCACCATAAAACAAAAAAACACAAGTTTTATGTTATTCTTGTATATGCTATTCATAATATGCATATTCTCCCATTCTAACATTACTAGGTTCAGAAATATGGGTGCACATGATGCACCCATGGCCACCTCTTTTTCTGTCTATATATCTCACCTTCAAATAATATATAATTGTAGTCTAAAATTAATGACATCATATCCATAACAGTTACTATTTTGTCCCAAGGTAACTCTGAATATGTTCTCAAGCTGTTGCAAAAAAATTCCAGTCCTTCTTCCTTGGGTATACTAGAAAATAAATCACAGACATCTATCGTCACAAATAAATACTCTTTGTTACATATCTGTGGAGTCAATTTTCTTAAAAAGTCCCAAGAATCTATCATCAAATGTGGTATGTTTTTGTAAATATTTTTCACCCATTTGTCTATGGTGTGCCCTATATTGAATGTCTTTGATTGTGATCCTGATATAATGGGCCTGAAGGGGGGATTGGATATGGATTTGTGTATCTTCGGAATGCCCACAATATGGGCCATAATAGGATATTCTGTCCTTATAAAATCGTAAACTTCTTTTGTTATTCTATTATCTAAAAGGTAATTCTATACATGATGCGGATATATTTCCAGCTGCAGTTAACAATTCCTCAGTAGCTACTGAACTGACTGATACACCTCCACCTAATCAGGAAGCCCTTAATGCTCGCCCTCTAGTACATCCGTCTGGTACCATTCCTAAACACACACTCACAATGACTTCCTCCACTGGTGCTTTTTTACCGTATCTAAAGAAGCAAGTCAACCAATACAACAGAGGAAGATCCCGAAGCAGAGACACTCGCAAAAGGAAGAATTCGGGGGAGCAATATCCTCCAAACAGAAGAAAGATAAACTGACAAATGATATCTTGTTCAATTTTTCTAATGTTCCTCTGGATTCTCATAGTGTCAGTGTTTTGAGCAGAGGTCTTAATTTTATACCAGCTGTAAATGCGAAATTAACAGAAACTCTGATTGATCTGAGAATGTTCTGCAGGAACATAAGTTTGAAGCTTTTCTTTAAGACTAGCACGAATGATAGACTAGACACTCCACATCTACCACACTACAAGGTTAATAGCACTTTTATACCTCCCATGCCTCCACATGTTGAATGCTTCTTGAAAGCTTGTGAGCACCAGTATTATAAAATATTTCAGTATAATAATAAAGAAGGAAGATATTTCAATCTTAGTCCTTGTGAGTTTCAAAGTTTGAGTCATCTTAGGAAAGATTCCAGGGTGGTAATAAAACCAGCAGACAAGGGAGGAGGGGTTGTAGTGCTTGATACCGATGATTATTTAAGGGGTATGTCAGCCTTACTTTCTGAGGAAGAAACTTATACCATTATTCCTCATAGAGAGGTCCTACAGATCATAGATAGGGTGCATGATACTATTTATGACTTACTTATGTGCCGCCAGGTCAGTCAAGAAATATATAATTTTCTTTATATAGAATTTCCTGTAATACCTATCATCAAGGGCCTCCCCAAAATACATAAAAACGTTACACCGATACCATATAGACCTATAGTATCAGGTGACCACTGGGTAACAGCCCACATATCTAAGTTCGTTGAGGATATGTTGAGACCAGTTGTTAATCAGTACCCAACCATACTAAGAGATACTTATGATCTCCTAGATACCATCAAGGACATCGTTAGATATGAGTCAGAAACATACATTTATTACTCTAGATGTCAAAAGTTTATTCACGTCAATACCCAATATTGAGGGGTTAGAGAGTATTAGGCAGCTTTTGAGTAAAGAGTCTTCATATAGTAATGACAGGAACATTCTTATAAGTCAATTACTAGAACTTATTCTTTGTAACAATGTATTTTATTTGTGATAGGTATTATCTACAGAAATGGGGGGTAGCCATGGGCACCCCCTGTGCTAATACCTATGCTAACTTGGTTGTCCTATGGTGGGAGAAACAATTTCTTTTTCCTCATGAGAACTTTAGATATGTCAAACTGTATAGGCGTTTTGTGGATGATATCATTATCATTTGGGAAGGTGACATACCATCTTTTGAGACCTTCCTCAGAAATCTAGAAGTCACTAGCAGTTTCTTAAGATTTACTGTTGAGTCATCCACTACACATATTGATTTTCTAGATGTGACCCTATGTTTTACCCCTGAAGGAGGCATTATTTCAACTCTGTACAGGAAACCTCTGTGGCGCAATTCATTATTAACCTTCGATAGCATGCACCCCAGACATGTGTTCAAGGGAATTGTTAGCAGCCAATTTTTAAGGATTAAGAAACTTTGTAGTAGAGAAGCTGATATCATTAAAGAGGCTTCGACATTAGAAGACCTATTTGTTAACAGGGGCTATGATCCTGGAATGGTTGGAAGTATTAAATATAAAATATTGGGTGATATATTGCATAGTGAATTTTCTATACATAAACCAACAACTCAAGTGACCTTGTATCACAGTAAGAGAAGTCCCATTTTTAGGGACTTAGTTAAATATGTAATTACATACACTAGTGATATCAATAGGATACAGAAGGTTGTTCGTGATAATTGGCACATATTAACTATGGACCCCATAACTAGTAGATTATTAGGGGAATATCCCATCTTTTTGTATAAGAACAGCAAGAATTTGAAAAGGATGCTTTGTATGGATACCTATACCTCTATAGAAGGTCAGAAGGTGCCTTTAATCATTTCGCACAAACAAGGCACCTATCCATGCTATAATTGTAAAAGGTGCAGCTATATCACGAAGGAACAACCCTTTGAACATCCAACCATGGATTATGTCTTTATACCACGCTTTTTTGCCAATTGCAATTCTAGCAATGTTATATATCTTGCTACATGTATTAAATGTACAACGTTCTATGTAGGTTTAACTAAAAGAAAACTACGTGAACGTATTTATAACCACCTTTATGATATTAGAAAGAAGGTGGAAACTAATGCATTGGCAAAGCATGTCATAGAATATCCATCACATTCCTTCACCTTCAGGATTTTGCAATTGGTGAATGACAGTAATAGAGGAGGTAACAAGGAGAACAATTTAGCTACTTCTGAATTACAATGGATTCTAAAATTAGGGGCCCATCTAGCACCAGGGATTAATAGTTCTGTATCCCTGAAACCAGTGCTATTGTCTCGATGATAGCATACCATGTTCAGCTTCTAAGCATTAGTAGGGAGAGAACCATACATTAAGTTATCATTGGTGAGATCTCTCCAATAAATTCTGCCTCCAATATATACTATGTTATGTATGCATGTGTTTCAATGTTTCCTCACATTGATTTTGGTCATTTATTCATCTTTCTGGATTCAGTGATTTGGTTTTATGTATGTACATTCTAGTACTATTTTAATATCCATAGCAATTGCAAAGGATTTCATCATGGTGTTTAACTTTCACAGTTCTTAAAATGTTTATTTTTAATACTTTTATTGTTTCCAGTATGTTGTTTGAGTTCTAGTCAGGCATTACATTGATAAGCCGTCCCCCCCTTTTTGCTTTTAGCCATCATTGTTGTTTTTTAAATGTAAATTTATGATATATATGACCCACATCATGGCATGTCCTTGTTGCTTACAAGAACTTCATGGTCATCTCATAGGCATGCCCTCAGACCATGTAATAATCTGTTTGTTGAACTTCACCTCTGATTCTATCATGTGGGTAGATGTTTGTGAATACTAGAGATTCTTTACACGGAAGATGTATTATTTAGATCTGAGGATAACCGCAGAAATATATGTGATATATACATTTCAATACTTACACTCGTATATAGTAAGCATCCAAGGTTAAGCATAGAAACCATTTATTTTAGGAGGGTGTGTTTCACTGGTGCTAAACATTACAGCTCATCTTAGAACTGATGGAAGAATTGACTGTTTCAATACTGTTGCCTTTAATGCTCTGATCTGTCAATCACAGCGCTATGGCGTCAGGACGTTGCTTAGTAGTTTAACGCTTGAACATCAGCTCCATGTCGCTATGTATAGTAAGCTGAATGATGTTATATGTAAGAATTTTTGATTTTTAGTTTATATAAGAATTGATTTTATTCATATACATGACATCGTGTATAAGTTTTTTATTTTTATTTTTTTTTTTGTTTTTATCGTGTTGATTGTAAGTACCCAAGCGAGATAAGCTCCAACGCTATATGTAGACTGTAAAATGCTCAAGCTTTAGAATGTTTGAACTTTGTTTGACTAACAAGTTCATATTTTTTGGGGTTAATGGTTTAGTCCTCACTATAATGGATGAATTCAATTGATTGTTTTGATCATTATGACATATATATCGGGGTCTGTTTAACCTGCATTTTTTAACATGATTTCGAAAGTGTCTCATAGAGATATAACTTATGCATACTGTTTTTAAGGTTTGTGAATGTGATTTTCAACTATGCTTGACGGGATGGTTTTCAATGTAATGTTGGTTCGTTTGCGAACACAGCACATTTTCCACATTCACAGTATGTTTTTATATTTTTATGTTTCTAATGTTGATGCATATATAATGCAACAGTTGCTTAGCAGCAAATTCACTAATTGATTAAGTGGTTTGGTTAATTGTTTGATGTTCCCGCCTAGTGCGGTATAAATGTTGGATCCTTACTTGGCATTAATGAAATCTGAAGAAGGTTGGTTGAAGCGCTTATTCCTTTTTCTGTTCCC
This sequence comes from Protopterus annectens, assembly GCF_019279795.1. Classification (NCBI taxonomy): domain Eukaryota; kingdom Metazoa; phylum Chordata; order Ceratodontiformes; family Protopteridae; genus Protopterus; species Protopterus annectens. The sequence goes on along the minus strand of NC_056749.1, from coordinate 59,620,538 downwards.
GTTTTTGTTCTTCATTAAAAGACTACTTTTTTACAACGAAGTGACATCTTTTTATGCCAGCACAAGTGTTGCAGCTCTGCATGCGGTTTTTGGATGGTTCTGTTTAACAATTTGGTGACTCACCATTGCTAGTTCAAACAGCTGAAGTTATAAGAACAATTTATTGAATTGTCCTAAGTGGCTGGTTCACCACTTTTGTTTTATATTGTTGGGCTTCGTTTTTGGTGAGTGAACCACTTGACAAGTTTTACCGACTTCTTCATTGGTATTCTTCTATGTATAAATCAATACGTCTATATCCTATGTTCACTTGGTTCCACGATATAGTTTCGTAATTGTCTGATACATTTAATATGCTAAGTATAGCTGCTTTATACTCATGTTGTGGGTATATTACCACCCCTCCCCCTTTGTCTGGTCTCATTATCCTGAATTCTGTGTTCATAATAAGGTTGTTCAAACAGTCTCTCTCTTTTGTGTTTAAATTGTCTTTTATTTCATTACAGAAATTTTTCTTCTTTCTGACATTCCTGTTAAACTTGTATATTTCATGGCATGCCATACTCTCATATTGATTTATGATGGGGTTGCTTGGCGGAATGTAGCAACTCTTTTCTTTAATGTCCTTGCTGTTTCCGGTACTTCCAATATATTTTCTTCGAATTGCATGGCTAGATTCAACTTCCTGCAAAAAAACTTCACATCTTTGATGCTCTCTACTAGTTTGAAGCTAGAATTAGGTATAAATTTCATGCCTTTGGCCAACAAAGTGTAAAACTCTTCCTTTACTATGTATTTTGTATAATTATATACATTAAAACCTCTGAAAGTGCTCATAATCTGCATGCTATGAGATATCTCATTGTTACTAGTTTCTTCATGCTTGGGGGATTCTGTACAATTTTCTTGCAAAACCTCCTTGCATGTACTTCCATTTATTTTGGTTTTTTCTCTGTCAATTATGTCTTGTTGAATGTGTTCTGATGATATTGGGTCTTCCTGTATATTGGATGATATCTTCCCCCCTGAAAATTTTCTTTATAATCATCCCCCTCTCTTTCACTGTACTTCTTTTCAATGTGTGTTGGCTTTCTATCTGATGGCCAAATATATGCTTTATTTGCTTTATAGGCTTCCACATCCCTATCAAGCTTATCATGTTTTCTGGTATACACATTCTGTGCCTGTTTATCCGCCTGATAGAATTGTTTATTATATAATTCTTTCCAAGTATCAAATTCATTATGTAATAAAATACTCTGATTAATTATTTCTACTTCATGGATCAGATTCGAAATTCTTTCATCATTATATTGTATTATTAAATTCATATATTTAAACCCAAAATCATCAAATAAATTATTAAATTCATACTTTACTTGTTCACTATAAGTTAATCCCATTGGTAATTTAAAAAATCTCATTCCCTTAGGTACAACTTGAATATTAATACATTTGTGGAGATATGCATTGTCCACCTTTAAATTCCTTATAACAGTTTTTTACCAAAATTATAAATCATTTCTTTGATGGAGTTACTACCATTTCCCACTAGGGGTCGTGGTGTTTTATATACAGTGTCAAAATCATATTCATTGTTAATAAAATCATTAAAATCATCGTTCACATTTGCTTTTATATTAACTGTGTCTTTATCTCTACCTTGAGAACATATTCAGAGTTACCTTGGGACAAAATAGTAACTGTTATGGATATGATGTCATTAATTTTAGACTACAATTATATATTATTTGAAGGTGAGATATATAGACAGAAAAAAGGAGTGGCCATGGGTGCATCATGTGCACCCATATTTGCGAACCTAGTAATGTTAGAATGGGAGAATATGCATATTATGAATAGCATATACAAGAATAACATAAAACTTGTGTTTTTTTGTTTTATGGTGATGTTATTTCGTTGCATGTAGACCTGTGTGAAGTGTTGTCGTGAAATAAATAGAAGTGATTTTTTATCAGAGGATCTGTGGAACCTTAATTGCCGAAATCCAGCAAGCCGGTATTGTTTCATTCAGTTTTTATCTATACATCAACGTTTCCTTGTTGCTTTGGCTGGCATGGCTGGGACCGGTGAGGATACACAGAAGAACCCTGAAGCAAATGAACTTTCCGTACTGCGAGCGGAAGTCACAGGTTTACACGCCGAGATGAGGAAACTCTCCAACATGTTCCAGTATCTCATGGATTTAAACAATGTGGCGCCAGATAAACATTTGGAGCAAGTACAACAGGTACAACAGGCTAATGCCAATTCGCATTGTTGCTCCAAAAAAGAAATAATGTTAACAGTTAACTCAAACAGTGATACTGACATACCTAATGGCCAACCTAGTCCTGCCATTTCGTTATCGGATACGTGCAGAGTATCATTGGAAATGGCACAAATCGAAGATAAGTTTGTCATAACACCAGAAAAAGATTTTACATTCGATTTCAGCATGTTACAAGATCGCAGGGACAATGAGAGAAGGCACAATCGGTGCTGAAAACTTATGCAACTACCGGTAACAGAGACAAGGGCATAAGAAAAGGTACTTTTTACAAAAAATCAGTGTCTAGCCCTAACCAGCCCAGAATTGTTAATGAGACTAATATCAAAAAGGGCATTAGACATAAAGACACAGTTAATATAAAAGCAAATGTGAACGATGATTTTAATGATTTTATTAACAATGAATATGATTTTGACACTGTATATAAAACACCATGACCCCTAGTGGGAAATGGTAGTAACTCCATCAAAGAAATGATTTATAATTTTGGTAAAAAACTGTTATAAGGAATTTAAAGGTGGACAATGCATATCTCCACAAATGTATTAATATTCAAGTTGTACCTAAGGGAATGAGATTTTTTAAATTACCAATGGGATTAACTTATAGTGAACAAGTAAAGTATGAATTTAATAATTTATTTGATGATTTTGGGTTTAAATATATGAATTTAATAATACAATATAATGATGAAAGAATTTCGAATCTGATCCATGAAGTAGAAATAATTAATCAGAGTATTTTATTACATAATGAATTTGATACTTGGAAAGAATTATATAATAAACAATTCTATCAGGCGGATAAACAGGCACAGAATGTGTATACCAGAAAACATGATAAGCTTGATAGGGATGTGGAAGCCTATAAAGCTAATAAGGCATATATTTGGCCATCAGACAGACAGCCAACACACATTGAAAAGAAGTACAGTGAAAGAGAGGGAAGGGATGATTACAAAGAAAATTTTCAGGGGGGAAGATATCATCCAATATACAGAAGACCCAATATCATCAGAATACATACAAAAGACATAATAGATAGAGAAAAACTAAAGTACATGGAAGCACATGCAAGGAGGTTTTGCAAGAATATTGTACAGAATCTCCCAAGCATGAAGAAACTTAACAAAAGAGATATCCCACAATATGCAGATTATGAGCACTTTCAGAGGTTTTAATGTATATAATTATACAAAATACATAAAGGAAGAGTTTTACACTTTGTTGGCCAAAGGCATGAAATTTATACCCAATTCTAGCTTCAAACTAGTAGAGAGCATCAAAGATGTGAAGTTTTTTGCAGGAAGTTGAATCTAGCCATGCAATTGAAAAAATGTATTGGAAGTACCGAAACAGCAAGGACATTAAACATAAAGAAAAGAGTTGCTACATTCATTCAAGCAACCCCATCATAAATCAATATGAGAGTATGGCATGCCATGAAAATTATACAAGTTTAACAGGAATGTCAGAAAGAAGAAAAATTTCTGTAATGAAATAAAAGACAATTTAAACACAAAAGAGAGAGAATGTTTGCACAACCTTATTATGAACACAGAATTCAGGATAATGAGACCAGACAAAGGGGGAGGGGTGGTAATATACCCACAACATGAGTATAAAGCAGCTATACTTAGCATATTAAATGTATCAGACAATTACGAAACTATATCGTGGAACCAAGTGAACATAGGATATAGTTATTGATTTATACATAGAAGAATACCTTTTAGATAATAGAATAACAAAAGAAGTTTACGATTTTATAAGGACAGAATATCCTATTATGGCCCATATTGTGGGCATTCCGAAGATACACAAATCCATATCCAATCCCCCCTTCAGGCCCATTATATCAGGATCACAATCAAAGACATTCAATATAGGGCACACCATAGACAAATGGGTGAAAAATATTTACAAAAACATACCACATTTGATGATAGATTCTTGGGACTTTTTAAGAAAATTGACTCCACAGATATGTAACAAAGAGTATTTATTTGTGACGATAGATGTCTGTGATTTATTTTCTAGTATACCCAAGGAAGAAGGACTGGAATTTTTTTGCAACAGCTTGAGAACATATTCAGAGTTACCTTGGGACAAAATAGTAACTGTTATGGATATGATGTCATTAATTTTAGACTACAATTATATATTATTTGAAGGTGAGATATATAGACAGAAAAAAGGAGTGGCCATGGGTGCATCATGTGCACCCATATTTGCGAACCTAGTAATGTTAGAATGGGAGAATATGCATATTATGAATAGCATATACAAGAATAACATAAAACTTGTGTTTTTTTGTTTTATGGTGATGTTATTTCGTTGCATGTAGACCTGTGTGAAGTGTTGTCGTGAAATAAATAGAAGTGATTTTTTATCAGAGGATCTGTGGAACCTTAATTGCCGAAGCTCCAAAGTATTACAAAATATTTTAAGAATAATAATTTTGCAGTCTTTAAAGATAATACAAAAACAAATGCATCTTAAATAATTATACCAAATTAGACATAATTTGGAAACGTTGGTTAAGAATAGATATAGGTTATATGATCGTGATTTAAGAGTTAGAGAAATTTTAAAAATTAGAAGTAATTATTATAATACAAACAGGAATTTCAATATTTAGTGAGAGAAAACAGGCTTATGGTATATTTAGAGAGAGAACCAGGGAAGAGAAATTGATAGAAGTGAAGAAGAGAGAGTGAGGAGATGTGTAAGGTATGAATAGATATTTGTCCACTTTTAGGGAAATAGTTTATCTTGGTGTTGTACAAGAACAGATCAAACTTTTGACTGGGAAGTCTTTCAAAATGGTCTTAAAGGATGGGAGGGGAGGATATTGACGTGATGGATAGAGATAAGGAGTTGTAGGCCTTAGCATCACGGTATGAGTACAGAAAACACCCACCAGATTTGATATGATTGTGGACAGCAGGAGTTTTTGGTCTTTATTTCGTAATGACCGACTCGGAACATAGTTGTGTAGGATGTTAGTGCTGGACAAGCAGAGGGATGCTGGATTATTTTATAGATGGTAAGAAGCTGGTGTGCATGTTAGTTGATGGGTGGTTCTAACCACCAATTTAGGCTTTAGTGGTATACAGTGGTGGGTTCTGAAAGGGGGCATTTGCTGCATATTAGCAGCCTTGTTATAGCAGTGTTCGTTTGATTTTTATGATGACCCAAGGTTAGTGGGGATGGGAACACCATAAAGAAGTGTGGGGAGGAGTTAAGTAGTGGCAAGTTTAGCTTTAGTTGTGTCAGTGAGAGTTTTTGGTGAGTTTTTCCTATGCAGTTTTGTATATGCAGGTCAAATTTGAGATGATCATTTCTAATAATTGTTATGAGAAGTGAGTTCAGTAGTTGTATTATCAAGAGAGAGGACTTTAACATTTTTTTCCCCATGTAGGTCTGTACTACTAATGGAAAAAGGCAGCTCCTACATGCTTTATCCCATGTGTGGGTCCCCTCAAATTATCTAGGATATGATCCCAGTTATTCTCATCAGGAGTAATGTATAATTATCGATCATGGGATGGGTAAGATCAATCTGAAACCGAATAGGATCGGTTATTTCGAGCACAGAAAGGGAAATCAGCTAGGCTTAAAATGGCCTGCAAGAACAGTGAGCCTAGTACTTGCCTATGAATCTGTGCATGACAGATATTTCTTAGATTGTTTGTAGAGATAAAGGTACTTGTAGAGATAAAGGTACTTGGAAAAATGCACAAGTGCCTCTGGTTTTACCAAGTGCATTAGTTAACGGTCAGAACATTTTAGCGACCTACCTATCTTCACTTTTCGCACTTTTTAGTTAACGGTCAGAACATTTTAGCGACCTACCTATCTTCACTTTTCGCACTTTTTAGTTAACGGTCAGAACATTTTAGCGACCTACCTATCTTCACTTTTCGCACTTTTTATTCCTTTTTTTAATGAAATAAAACCCTTTTAAGTGTAGATGCATCTTCTGGGAGGAACACAGAGCAGTAACACCATTATCCAACCTGATTAAGGTTGAGCAGCCTGCTAGTGGGTTTGGATTTATGTTCTTTTTCCTTTTTATGACCCTCATGGGTGTATTTTGCAACAAATGGCAGAATGTGTAAAGCACTAGCTGTTTTTGTCTTTCCCGAATCAACACAGCACATCTTTTCTTGTCCGAGTTCTTAAATGTAGAACAAGAAGTTGTGATAGCGTGTTAGCGTTTTCTTGATGTTTACCGTCTGTGATTGTTAGTGAAAGTGCTGTGCAGCCCCCCCCCCCCCCAACACACACACACACACACACATCTGGATAAGAGAGAGAACACAGTTGTCAGGGTGTTTACAGTCAATACATATACTTTTTTTTGCTTTATTGTTTTGAAAGCAAGAATGCAGTCAGAAGTTTACATTTTATTCTCAGTCTCATATTGTTGACCCTACCAAGCAATGTGTCCTTGTATTCTGTCCATGAAAACTGGAAAAAGGATGCATCTTATTTGTTGCCCCTGAGTACATTGAAAGAGTGGGTAAATGTGTAGATCAGTGCATGATGGTTCCTTCCTCTCAATTTGTTCACCAAGCACAAATCTATTAAAGCCTTCAACTTCCAAGGCCAAATATTTTTCTAAAAAAGCTTTCCCTAGTATAGCGCCAACTTCTTGGTATTTCTTGCCAGCTGTAATTCATCAAAAACACTTTAGCAGTCTTCAGGAAAAAAGTTAAAACAACACTGTGTGAATAAATCCAGATGTATCTGCTCTAAGGATTCCTGTTGGCCCGGTATTTATGCTCTAAACATTCCTGTTGGTCTGGTATTTATGCTCTAAACATTCATGTTGGTCCGGTGTTTATGCTCTTAAGGATTCCTGTTTGTCCAGTGTTTATGCTCTAAGGATTCCTGTTGGTCAGCTCTTTACAGCCAGTTAGAAATTTAGCCAAAATTGTTGAGTATTTATTTGGAGCTCGGCTTATGCATTTAGTCTGTGTACTGTGTTGGGTCATAAGTTGTGTGTGTAGTTTGTGTATTTATTCTATGAAAAGTTAACATTTGTGTTTTTATTTGTTTTTAAGTGGTATTATGTTCTAACTTCTATAAAGTGGTATAGGGTCATAGGAAGTTACTAGGCTAATAACCATAGGGCCCTTCCAAGCCTAGCCAAGTTCTACCCTTATTTCCACGATCAGCACCTAATGCCTGTGACCAAGAGTGACACAGGTGGAAACCCTGGGGTGAATTTATAGTTACCCATCCAAGTGTCCCGATTGTGTTGGAAGAGGGCCAATGAGGTGCTTTCTTTGATGGGAAGTGTAAGTCTGTTCCAAAAGTGTGGTAACCTTTGGGAGACAAATCTGTTCCTCCAGCAGGTTCTATTAATGTCACGTACCAGGTTAAGGTCTTTAGAGCGAGTAAGTCTTTTACCATTTGACTTGCAGTAATGCAGCATTTCCAATAAAGTAGGGTTAGTAATTGCCTTTTATGCAAGGTAGAGATCGCCTGTGAGTAGTCTGAAAGAATAAAGTGACAAGTGATTTCGGACAATCCACATAGGACAGATGCTGAAAACTTTGATTTTTCTTTGTGAGGAACCTTTGTGGTTTCTCTAGTTGCTGCAGGTGCTTGGAAAGGTACATACCAAACGGCTCGTTGTACTCAATTATTGGCCTGATGAGGGAAGAGTACATGGAGGTTATATCTTCTTTTTTTTCTGGAGGCAGTGCCCTTACTTATGAGATGAGCAATATAGAGTGCCCTTCTTACCACTTTGGAAACCTGGTGATCAAAGGTAAGTTTGCTGTCAACATGTGTGCCCAGGTCTTTCACCACTGAGTGTGTACTTAGGATGTTGCTGTTGATGTGGTAGTTGGCAGAAACATCGCTCTTACCGAAAGGGGTAATACTTTTTTTTGCATTGACTTTAAGGCCACAACTTTGGCACCAATCATTTGTTTGTGTAAGACCCTCTTGTAGGATGTTGACATCATTTGGAGATTTTATGACTGCTCCCAGTTTGCAGTCATTAGCAGACTTTGTTAGCCACAGACCTTTAGTTTTTGCTTGTACTTTTGGAGAAATATATTCCAAACAGTAGTGGTCCCAGGACTGATGCATGTGGGACACCACTGGTTACAGGTCTGCTGTTGGAAGTGGATTTGTCTGTTTTGACTGTGTGTTCTATTAGTGAGCCTGTTACCAGCCCATATAACGATATAAGGGTTGATACCTAGCTGGTTGAGTTTGTCAATGATGCCTGAGTGGGGGATAGTGTCAAGCCTTGGCTACATCTTGGTAGGCTGTATGCATAGATTTCCCCTCGTCTGGGGCCTTGGTGACTATCTCAGTGTCAATGATGCCTGAGTGGGGGATAGTGTCAAGCCTTGGCTACATCTTGGTAGGCTGTATGCATAGATTTCCCCTCGTCTGGGGTCTTGGTGACTATCTCAAAGAAGTCTGCCAGGTTAACAGGCATGATCTCCCTCTGACAAATCCAAACTAAGTAGGGTCAAATGTTTAGAGATTACTTGTATCTTTGTTGATAAGGTCCATGATGATTTGTTCCATGGCCTTGCAGATAAGGCTAGTCAGTCTAATAGGGCTGTAGGGAAGCACCACCTTTGTGCAAGGGAATAACAGTGGCCATTTTCCATTCAGCTGGGCCAAAGCCAGTGCTTAGACTATGATTGTAAAGAGTACCCAGTGGTGGCGCTAATTCTTGTTGGAGCCCATGTAGGATGCAGCCTGGGATGTTATCATTTTCCATAGATGCTGTGTTTTTGGCCTTGGAGAAGATGTTTACAACTTGCTCTTTAGAGATACAAGTTAGGGGACAGGAGGTAGGGATGTCATGGGGTACGTGTGGTGGGGACAGGAGAGTGAAGTTTTCACAGAACCTGTCAGTCAACAGGTTAGCTATGTCCGCAGGCTTAGTATATGTGGTATCATTAACTGCCAGTTCACCACAAATCTAGGCCTTTCCTTTTAGGTTACGGATGTAACTAAATAACTTATGGTTTTCCTTAGTTGAGGTAGCTAATTTTGATTCGTAGTTTGCTTTGGAAGACTTCACAAGTAGTCTTATTTGCTTGTTTAAGCTGAAGAGGGAGTGTTTCCAGTTTAGGGCTCACTCCCTCTTACTCTTAGGCAACAATTTCTTCATCTTAGTGTAAAACCTGTTAATGGCAGTTGCCCACTAGGCAGGTTTGCTCTTCCTTGAGGAGCTTATTTTGGTCCAGTCCGGTATGGCTGAGTCATTGCAATTATACAGGTGATTGCATTGGTGTAGAACTCTGCATAGTTGCCAATTCCATCTGAGGGATGATGCAATGAAGCTGTTTGGAGAAGTTTTCTTAATTTAGTTGCTGCTTGGGGGGATCAAGTGTGATAGTTACTTCGAATGAGACTGATTTGTGGTCAGACATCACCAGGGAAGACCTCACAATGGGGGTGCTACCGTAGTCCCCTATAGTGGTAAGCACCAGATGAATGTTGGCACCCTTTGGGGGGTGTCAACCAGCCGGTCCATGGCATTGGAGTTAGTCAAAGAACCTTTGGGCAAGTAAGTTTGAGCACTAGTAATTTACCCAGTCAGTGGATGGGTAGTTGAAGTCGCCCAAAACCGTGGTGTTCAGATCTATATTGATCGACTCAAGTAGATCCAAATAGGCAGAGTGGGTGTCCTGATTCATGGAGGGAGAGCTGTAGCTGGCAGTGACTTGAATAGGTGTCCCACCAACAGTTAATTGCACCTGAGGTATCTCTAGGAAATCATAATGTTTAACCAATCTGGAGGTGTGTTTATCTTTAATGAATATTGGTACACTGCCTCCTTTAGTTTTCACGCCTTCAGTTTGCAGTCTGAACGTGTGGAAGGAGGTGTAACCTGGTATGGCTGGGGTGCTCTCCACAGCCTTAAACCAAGTCTCCATGACTGCACAAATGTCTGCATCTTCCAAGCTGAGGACTGCTTCCAGTAAGTGCAGTTTCATGTTAGACTGCTAGTGTTTTTAGCAGCATAACCTTGAGGTTGTTTTTAGATGGAGTTTTTATGTCGGGGGAATTTTGTCCTTGAGACACTGCCAGAAAAAGGCACTATGGGGTAGCAAGAGCCTTGGCCAGTAGTCAAAGTCCCAGGGGAAGACCATCTCTGGCAAAACATCGAGATCTATCCATCATGTCATCCTAGGCTGATGGATACTGAATCCCCTTAGAATGCCACCAAAAACTAACCCAATTATTAAATCCATCATTTTCTTTTTGTAGTGAGGCCTTGTCCTAGGTGAAGGTAAAATGCTGCTTAAGGGTAGGGACATACCTTCCTGAGACACATAATGTGAGAGCTCAGTCATGTCTCTCTTCCATATAGTCCAGAGAGATGCATGTCAAGTCGTTTACACCAACATGAACTATGATGGACTCATAACAGTACTTGTTGTTGAGAGACTTGAGTGCGTGTGTGATATGGCGGATCTTAGCACCTGACAGCTGACCTGACCTTTTCCTTATCCAGCTTGGTGAGAGAGACATCTGTGTGTCTCACAGTGGAACCACCTATGACTAATATGTTTGGTTTTGTGTTTTGCCTTAAGGGCTTGACAGGTGAGACACTGGTGTGTGAGCTATTGTATGTGTTGCGTTCTGTAGAGGAAGTATTCTGTGTAGGGTGCTTATGTTTGTGCTAGGAAGGTCTCTGGTGTTCAGGAACATTTCTGGTGAGTACCTCCGCATATGTAGATATGAGTTTGGGTGGAGTAGGAGGTGAGATGTGCATGCTGACAACCCGCTCATTGTCCTGTGTACTGAATGGTGTGTGAGAGAGCATGGATTCAAGGTTCTAATATAGTTGCATCTCTCACATGTTGAGTGTATGTGGAGTAGGAGTAGAGGGGTGTCAGTGAAAATGAGGCAGTTACAGTGCCTCCAGATGGCCATGTTGGCCAAGCTGGCTGGAGAAACTGTGGAAAATTGTCCATCCATAGTGTTAGGTAAATTTATATGGGGAGGAAAAGAGGTCACACTTGGGAATGGCTAGTGGTATGATCTATATTTATTTGTTTATTTTACATTTGTTAACCGGGGGTGTCTGACTGAGCTGAAAAGGCCCAGACACATTTAGTTATTTAGACATGATCAGTATACACACAAATTACAGGAGACCTGTTTTTACAGTGGTATGTGGCACATAAACAGTTACAGTGGAGAGAACAAACAAAAAATATTAATTTTAAAAATAAAGGTAATTAATAGATTTGTGGTGTACAGCTGAAATTTGGAACATGGGTAGAATACATACATAGTACACAGGTACAAGTACATACATTGTAGATTAGCCAGTGTTTGTGAGTAAGATTGAAAACTATTATCAATTGCTCTAGATTTAGTATGTATATGTTATCCACTTTCACTAGCCTGGGGAGCAATCATGGCACTGCCAACTTTCCTTGAGATGTTGCCTGATGAGGTCTTTAAAGGAGGCGTTGGATGATGTGTTTTGAATGCTTGTAGGGACAGAGTTCCATTTTTTAGCCACTGAACTACTATATAGTGCATCTCCAAAGCTATTGTAGCTGTTGGTGACTTCTAGTAGTAGTTTGCTTGATGATCTAAGAGGCCTTTTGGCTGAGATGATGAACTAGGTTTTTGAGAGCAGGACACTTATTGGGGAGGTAATAGAATGACAGAGGCAGAGGTGATTGTAGGTTAGGAGGTTGGGCAGTTCAAGCCAGTGGAGCTGTCTCAAAGCAGTACAGTGATGAGTTCTATATGAGCAATTTGCAGCAAAGCGGGCAATTATGTTATAGCAGGCTTCCATTTTGCTTAGTTCAGTTTTGTTGAGATTAGTCAGAATGGGAGATGCATAGAGTAGGGTGGATAGAAGTTGGGAGCGAGCAATGGCTGATCTTGTGTTGTTGGTAAGAAATGGTTTGATACGGTAGAGTGACCCCAGTTTGGCATGTACTTTTTTAATAGTTAAGTTGAGATGACTATCAAATTTTAGGTGGGAGTCTATGGTTATTCCCAATAGCTTAGCCTGTGCCACTGGAGCAATTGGAGTAGCATTAGTGGAGTAGATGGTGAATTGACTGTTAGTGTTTTTGTTAGAACTGGTTGTAATCATAAGCTGAGTTTTCTTTGGATTGAGGATAAGTTGGGCTTTGGTAAGGTAGTTTTCAACGTCAGAGAATGCTAGTTGAGTTGTTTGCAGGAGTGGGAATGTTTTGTGCAGCACAGATTAAGGTAGTGTCATCTGCATACTGAATTATAGATGCATGCTGTGTGGAGGTATGGAGGTCATTTGTGAAGACTGTGAATAGTAGTGGTCCTAAGACAGAACCCTGTGGGACTCCTATAGTTATGGGCAGCTGAGGAGAGAGAATTTTCCCATTTCACAACTTGGTACCTGTCAGTTAAGTAGCTTTGGAACCAGGTAAGAGTGGAATTTGATAGATGATATTGGTTTAGTTTGTTTAGCAGGATTTGGTGTGAGACTGTGTCAAATGCTTTGGACATATCCAAAAAAAGAGTTGCCACTTGTAGACTTTCATTTTTGAGACAGTTTACTGTGTCTGTGAAGCAGAGGAGGGCTGTAATGGTACTATGGGCAGGTCTGAAACCGTGCTGAGTAGGTGACAGGATGTTGCTGTCTAGGAGATAGTTTAGCATCTGGGTATGGATGCATTTTTCTAGGATTTTGGCCAGGGGGGAGAGTAAAGCAATGGGTCTGTAGTTATTAAGTTCAGTGGAGGTCCCGCCTTTATATATGGGTGTAACATAGGATATTTTCCAGAGTTTGGGCACATAGTTTTTAACAATTGATCTGTTTATGAGAGTGGAGACTGGGAGAGCAATAGCATCTGCTGTGAGTTTCAAGAAATAGCTGGGGAGTAGGTCGGCTGCTGCTGATGAGGTTTTTAGTTTGGAGAGCATGCTTTTGATTGAAGTGGGGGAAACTGTTTTGAGGGTAAAGCTTGTATTAGTGTTATTTGTGTTGGGGGGGGGGGGATAGTGAGGAAGGAACTGTTCCGTGATACTAAGGATAGAATTGAGTTCACAAAGTGGGAGTTGAATTGTGTTTCGATGGGAACATTAGTGTCGGGGGTGGTTGGTTTGGGCGTAGCCTTTTGGGTGGATTTTAGTAGCTGGTTTACATTTTTCCACAATTTTTGCGGGTTGTGTTGGTATTTAGTTTGTAATGTGTAGTAGGATTTTTTGTCCAGCCTAATGCATTTTTTTTGCATGGTTGCGCAGTTCTTGGTACTTGGTTAGGCTTTGTGTTTCTTTTTTGATAGTAAAGCCAGGCAGTGTCTCTGGACTTGAGGATTTGTTTGGTTTCTTTACTGAACCAGGGGTTTGTAGAGGTTCTAACCTTGATTTTGTGCAGTGGAGCGACAGTGTCTAGGTGTTGTAGAAATGTTTTGTTGAAATACGCTACAGCCTGGTCAAGTGGGAGGGTTTTTACGGGGGTCCAGTCACAGTTACAGAGTAAAGTGTTGAGGACCTCAGGAGAAAATTTTTTTGTGTTTCTAGTGGATATATAGTTAGTGGTTTTGTATATGCTTGTTCTACTACGTATAAATATATTATGTTGTGGTCACTTAGGTGTCTGGGAGATTGCCTGTGAGAGGGTACAATGTGGGGTTGTTAGTTAGAACCCAGTCAAGGATGGATTCCCTTTTAGGTTTTTTATCACATCTAGTTGGAATTTGGACTAGCTGCTGGTAGCCATGGAGATTTATTAGATTACTTGGTGGTTCTGATATACAGGTGAACCAATCTAGGTTGAAGTCCCCCAGAATAAGGGTTTCTTGTGAGGTATGTGGAAGAACACCAGGATAAGAAGTCTTCAAGGCTAGCAGGTGTATTACCAGGTGGAATATAGATCACAATTGTGGTGATGACCTTTTTAGGGTGAAGTTGAAGTTGTGAGATGGGTATGTCCCAATTATTGGGGGGGGGTAGGAGTTTGGTAATTGACTGTCAGTTAAGTTTGACTTGTACAGTAAGGCAGTTCACCCCCTTTACGAAGTGGTCTGTCTTGTCTAATGATATTGTAGCTGGTAGGGAGAAGTTCTGAGTTAGCTATGTTTTTATTTAGCCAGGTTTCTGTTAAAGCAACTATGTCTGGGGAGTAGTGTGCTATTGTGGCCTGGAGTTCAGGTATTTTATTTTTGATACTTCTAATATTAATATTTAGCATTAAAAGATGGTTGGTTTTGCTGCTGTTGTTGATTTGCCCAGGGATGAAGAAAGTGGGGGTGTTATGTTCTGACATTTGTGTTGGAGCAGTTTGAGTTGGACAGGATGGATTTGGGTCTGGGTTGGGGTGGATATCCCCACTTATGGTGAGCCTGGAGTTAAAATGGTTATACAGATGTTGGAGTTTGGTGAGGAGTGTGAGAAAGTATTGTGTTTGTTTGGAGTAGGAATGAGAGCATATATGTTTAGTCCTGAATTGGTCCGTTATGTAGTTCTTGAATAACTGTGGGCAGATATTATTATAACGTGTGGTGTCTGTATATGAGAGTGCATAATGCAGTGTTGTGCTACTAAGTTTAGGGATATTGCTAGAGTGATAACTTGTGGTGTTGTAAAGAATTATAAGAAGACAGACTAGACTTAGTTGCGTGATAGTCATGGTTATAAAGTTTAAGTTGTTTCTAGGTGGGGGTTCTGAATAGGAATTATAGGGTTGCACTATATGTGGATGGGGAAGTAGTGTGGCTGATGTAAAAAAAAAATGCCTAGTGGGAATGAGAGTGATTGGGAGTATTTTGTGTGGAGCAAGTTGGTGTGGTATAATGTGATATGACTTGAGGAGCTGTGATTGGTGGAGGTGATGTGAGGGTGAGCTGTGGGTGTGGCTGTGATTACTATAAATGTAGAGGTAGTGGGGGCAGAAGGGAATAGGGGGCAGGGCAGGGGAGCGGAGAGAGCCTGAGCATTAGCGTGGGCGAACGGAGCAGGGCAGAGCCAGCCAAGACACAAGAAACAGTAAGTATTACTTTAAAATCTGAACACTTTTAAAATAAATTCCTGAGGTCTAATGGCTTACCGGCAAGCAGAATGTAATTGCTGAGGAGCACTTGTGTCCTGGTGGGAGACTAGAAATTTAAAGATGGCTCCATGCTCAGCAGGATTATAATATAGACTTTGTATTGGGGGAGGGAGATAGCACAAGGGGTGTAAACCAGGTGGAATGCAAAGAAATCAGAAAGGCAATCGGTGGAAGTCAGTGAAGGCCTCAGAGGGGGTAAGTAATAATTCAAACTACCTGTAAAGTCAAGGAAAGAAGAGACAGCAAAGTGCATTAAGGTTGGGAATGTGTCTTCACATTGACTTGCTGATTAGTAACCAGTTTGTGCACAGGTTAGAGTAGGGAGATACATTAGCAATGAAGGGGAATGTATAGAGATGCAAATAAACAGGTGGGCCTCCAAGTAAGGCAGAAAGCACTGAGAGGGCTGCTTGATGGTTAATTTAGTCACAGGGATGTGAGTTAAATGTATACTGTCTATTGGGCAGTTAGGATTACTGTACTAGCTGGGGGTGGGGGAGGACACAAGGCTACAACAGTCTGTTTTATTAGCAAGCTGAGAACTACTAAGAAATACTGCTAATGTAATAGTTTCACTCTCATAAAACATACAAGTAAAATGCCTGGGTGGACTGACCCTTCTCTTGAGGCTCAAAATGTATATCCTTGTTTAGTTTGCAGTACTGATTCCTTCTTATACTGTATGGGTGGAGTGATAGACGCAGACTGCAGATTTGCTTGAGTGTGCTCCTGCTCTTGAGGCTCAAAATGTATGTTTTTGTTTAGTTTGCATTACTGATTCCTTCTTGTACTGTATGGGTGGAGTGGTAGCCACAGACTGCAGATTTGCTTGAGTGTGCTCATGTTCTTGAGGCTCAAAATGTATATCCTTGTTTAGTTTGCAGTACTGATTCCTTCTTATACTGTATGGGTGGAGTAATAGCCGCAGACTGCGGATTTGCTTGAGTGTGCTCGGCAAGCAGAATGTAATTGCTGAGGAGCACTTGTGTCCTGGTGGGAGACTAGAAATTTATATCTGCTGATGTTGTCTATCTCGCCTTCATTCTTGCTGGATGGGTTCGGAGCCGAGCTTCCTCCGACCGCCCGGCTCCCACTCTAAAAGCTTCGAGAGTTGGTTCCACGGCTCGAGGCTCCTTATCCCACAATGCTAGGCGTGAGTTACCTCAGATCTCGTTTGCCGCTACAGCGATCGAGGTGTTTGGTTTCTACCGGCTTCTTTGTGAGTAACGTTGGAGTAAAATTTAGTATACTTAAACCCCTTTAGTTTTAATTTTAACAGTTGTTTCCCTTAGTTTAGTGGATTTTCTCCCCTTTCTCTAAAAATCCCATTTTTTCCACAAGAACTTATAAGTTCTTCCCTCGGCCTTTGGGCCTTTTTCTTCCATCCCTAGTGGTGTGTGTGTGTTTTTCTCAGAATTTAAAACTTTGGTAGTTTGTTTTATTTTTGAGTTTAAAATAGGATAGGGTGTAATCAGTGTGTTTGACTGGGTGTGTGATTACACTTTTCTAAAATGTCTAAAGACTCAAAGGTCTCAGGCTTCAAGAAGTGTGACTCTGCTGTCAGAAAATGTCGCTGACAGGCGGTCACACTTCTTGTGTCTACTGCCTGGGACCTTACCTGCAGGACTCCTGTGCTGTATGCCAGCTTCAGCCCCAGGGTCCTGCAGGAAAAAAAACAAACTGATTTTGAGAGGTTTACTCAAGCCTGAGGGTTCCTTACTGTCTCTTGGGAAAGCCCTCCAAGGCTTCTAGGTCCTCGGCTCCAGCTACTGAGCCGAGACCTAAAACTCTGAAAACCTCCGCTACGGCTGGAGCCGATGAGTCTCAGTCTACAGTTTCTGTGGTTTCCGGCTCCGGCTGGAGCAGGTATTGAAAATTCTGTGTCGGTTCCGACCAGACCTTGAACCGACATCTAGAAAGAGGTCTAGGTCACCGTCCTTGGCTCCGTTCATTCGCCAGCATCTCCTCTGCTGTCTGAACAGGCCATAGATCTCACTCCTCTAGGTCATCGAGGCTGTGGACCATGACCTTCAGGGTAGTGAGTCGACTTCTTAAGTCGAGGCACTGGCCCAAATGCTTCAGAGCCCGACTCATCAGTCGATGCCTGACCCTGTCCCTCATTATGTTCCTCCGACTCCGTTGAGAGCCGGGCGCTGAACCGAGACTGTGGTAGCGTCGGAGCGATACAAATGTCTTCGGCTCCATCGCGATTTCTTCCTTAGAAGAATCTCGGCGCGGACTTCCATCGTCGGCTCGAGGGGTGAGTGGCATCGGACCCTTGTCGACCCCTCTCGGGCTTCGCTGGTGAGTTCGGCTCCGACATCGACCTCGGAGCCATCACTGTCGGTGCCGAGGGATGTTTTAGCTTTCCGAGCACCGGGCGGGGACCTCTGGCTCTGCCTGACAGGGGTGCGTTGAGGTCATGCAGTGTGTTAGAACCTGGTTCTACTCCACAGTCGGCTCCGTGCCCCTCCCTCTTCGGTGCCTCAGGTCAAGTCGACTCACTCCCTCATCCCGGACCGCAGAGAGCCAGCTCCTCAGGAATCCCCTGTGGGATCTCATCCTCTTCGAGGCCTCTCCTGATTTGGCAGAAGAGCCCCTCGGAAGAAAGTGTAAGGAAACACATAGACTCACCTGAGTCCGTCACCTCTGACACAGATTTAGAGAATTCGAGGGTTCCCCGTTCCCCTTCTGAAGATGTCTCATTTGCAGACATTCTAGAAATCCTTAAGCAGAGGGAAATTGGCCAGCCCTCAACCCTTCGGAGGATGAATCTGTGTACCTTGAGGCGTTTGGCTCTCGCCTTCCACCTCCTGGATGTCTCCCCTTTGACCCCTCATGCAGGTGGTAGCAAAGGCATGGGCGGCTCCTGATTCAGTGGACCCCACTCCCAGGAGACCCTCAAAATTCATTACAGCACCAGCAGATAAACAGTTTCTGACAAAAGGAGTTTCTGTGGTTGCTATGGTGGTTGCTGCTCCCACTAAGAAGGAACTAGCTGATCCTTCAGTGCCTGTCCATCCACCTAACAAGGAATCTAGGTCCATGGACAGGTAGAAGCGGATGTTCTCCAGCGACCTTTGCAATGCTCGCTGAACTACCTATGCCATTTTACTGTCTTCAAAGGGACTTGATCAAAGCGAGTGATATGTTGAAGGATCCTACAGCTGGGTTTCAAGACAAGATGAACACTCAGCTGGCTACCCTGAACTCCATAGCTAACTCCTCCATGCCCTTCAGTATGCGGCTGATGGAGCAAGCAGGGCCGCAGGAACAGGAGTGGCCTTACGAGGCATGCCTGGATGCGGTTATGCAACTTATGGACCCCTTTAAAGCGTCGTTCACTCATTCCCGTTTGATGGATCATCTCTTTTGGTCCTCAAGTGAAAGAAACCTTGACTAGGTGCGAGACAGATGGCAAGACTCTTTCTGCCGTGGAGTCCGTTTTCTACCTTCTAGGCCTTACCCCAAGGGCCAGAAAAGTGGAAAAATGTGGTTCCAAACAATCTCAAGGGACTGGCCTGACGACAGAGTCGGTTCCCGCCAGAGGCAGAGGGGAACAACAATGGTAGACGCCGCCTAGAGGCAGAGGGGGTCCGCAGAACCAGGGCAATCGAAACGTTCTCCGATAAGCCCTTTCAGCATCCCTGAGGTGTTGCCCGACTGTCCACCTTCGGAGGCAGTCGGGGAAGATTGTCACTGTACCCAGAAGCCTGGCTATCCCTAACTCGAGACAAGTGGGTACAGTCCATCATTTCGGCTATTCCATTCCCTTTCTTTGCATTCCAAACCGATCAAAAATCCCTTCCAGATGTTCCACCCGCTCAGAGGGATCTTGCAGCTTTGCATGTTTCAAAACTGCTTGCACAAAGTGCAATTCAACCAGTTCTAGCAGACCAGCAAGGATCCGAATCTACTCCAGGTTCTTTTTAGTTCCAAAAACAGGGGACTGTAGACCAATTTTGGATCTCAGTATCTAGAACAAGTCAGTCAAGAAAACACGATTTCGGATGGTCACGCTACAGTCCATACTTCCCCTATTGGGAAGAAAAAACTGGATGTGCTCCGTAGACCTTCAGGATGTACTATCATATAAAATGAACAGGCGCTCCAGAAGATTTCTCCGCTTCAGGCTGGGAACCAGTCATTTTCAATTCAGAGCCCTGCCCTTTGGACTCACCACTGCCCCGGTGTTTACCAAATGTATGGCAGTGGTAGCTTCTCACCTGAGACGTCAAGGATTCCAGGTGTTTCCATATTTGGACGACTGGCTCCTTACAGCTCCCACCGAGCATCTTCTTCTCACAGCCAGGGACTACACTTCGACTTGTCAAAACTTAGGAATTTAAATAAATTGCAAAAAGTCTGATGTAAAGTTGACAATCGCCTTCATTCTTGCTGGATGGGTTCGGAGCCGATCCTCGGCTCCGACTCGGCACTTGCTTTAGCTCGAGAACTCATTTTACCAGCTCGAGGCAACCCTATATCCCATGATGCAAGGCGGAACTACCTCAGATCTCGTTTGCCGCTTAGCGAAAGAGGTCTCCTTTGCCAACTGAGGTAAGTTTTTTCTTAGTCAAGTAAGAAAAAGTGTAGTTAGGGTTTATTTTCCTGTTAGTGTTAGTGTAGTCTGTAATTAGTTACAGCCCACCCTATTCCCTATTTTTCAACCTCTTTATAAACTTTTTATAAGTTTTGTCTAAAGTAGTTTAGTCAGGCCTAGTCCCTTTCTGTTATCCCTTCCTGTGTGCTTGTGTAAGGGATTAATTTGTGTGTTTGTTGGGACTGTTTGTGTTCTATCCTTCTAGGATGTCTAAAGAAGGCAAGGTCTCAGGCTTCAAGAAGTGTGACCAGTGCTGTCAGAAAATGTCTCTGACTCTCCGTCCCACTTCTTGTGTTTACTGCCTGGGGCCTTTGCACCTGCAGGACTCCTGTGTTGCGTCATGCTTTTAGCCAGAGAGTCCTGCAGGAAAGGAGGAACAAACTAATCCTCCGAGGTTTACTTAAACCTGAAGGTTCTCCTCCTAAATCAGGGTCAGGAAAACCTCTTAAGCCACGAAGGTTCAGGCTACAGTGTCCAAGCCTCCTCCAGTGGCTCGGCTCCGTCGGAGCCGATATCGCTCCGGCTGGAGTCGATACTTCTCAGTAGTGGGTTCGGTGCGGCGGCTCCGATACCCTGACTACTGTGGCCTTGTCGGCTCCGGCTGGAGCGACACTTTATCAACATCGGGCGAAATCCTCGGCTCCATCTGAGTTCTAGGGACTTCGGCTCCGATGGCGTCGACCGTAAGAGATCTCGGTCCCCTCTATTATGAGTATCCATTCGGCTCCGGGATCTCCTCTTTTGTCGGAGCGGAGCCATCAGAGCCGATCTTGAGATCTTCCAGGCTGTCTGACCACGACTTGAGAGGGTGGTAAGCAGGCTGTTGAAGTCTCAGGCACTGGCCCAAATGCTCCATAGCCCGTCTCAACAGACTTGGCTATAGCCCCAATTCTTGAACTTCCTCCTCCGACTCCACACCAGAGTTCGGGCCGGAGCTTTGGGACAGTGACTGTTTGATGCGGAGCCGATACATCCTTGGCTCCGTCGTCCTCTCCGATCTCCTCCTTGAGACCTTCCTTGGAGGGATCCGTCGTCGGGTTTCCACTGTCGGCTCCGAGGGGCTAGGGGCATCGGACCCTTGTCCGACCCGCTCTCCCTCTCGGGCTTCGGCTTTGCTCGGTGCCGACATCGCCTCGAGCCTTCTCTCCTTGGAGCCGACCATTCCTGTTTCTTGAGCGGTGTGTTCCAGTCTCCCGGGAGGAGCCTTGAGGTGATGAGGAGTGTCCTGGCCTCTGAGCCTGGTCAACGGTCTATCCCTCTAGCTCCTCCCTCATCAGTGCCTGCAGATGCCTCTTGCCAGCCTCTTGCTCTCAGGCCCAGGGATCCATCGCCCCAGGTTTCCCCACTGGGAATTTCCTCCTCTTCCGAGGTTTCTCCTGACCCTGCAGAGGAACCCCCTGGAAGAGGGCGTGTAAGAGGGAACACCCAGACTCCCTGAGTCTACTACATCTGATACCGACTTAGATGAGTCGGAGGGTTCCCACGGTCCCCTCTGAGGATGTCTCCTTTCAGACATCCTTGAGCTCCTCAAACAGAGGGAATTGGCCCTCCATTGACCCCTCCGAGGATGAGTCGGTATACCTGGAGGCTTTGGATCCCGACCCTCCACCTCCTGGGTGTCTCTGCCTTCGACCCACTCATGCAGGTAGTGGCTCGAAGGCGTGGCTCCAGATTCTGTGGAACCTGTCCCCAGGAGACCATCCAAGTTCATTACAGCCCGTCGGATAAACAGTTCCTTTCCAAAGGTGTCTCTGTGGATGCTATGGTGGTGGCGGCGGCCACTAAGAAGGAACTGGCGGATCCTTCAGTACCTGTCCATCCTCCTAATAAGGATTCTAGGACCATGGACAGGTATGGAAAGCGGATGTTTTCTTCAGCGACCTTTGCTATGCGTCGCTGAATTACCTTTGTCACTTCACCAGGCTTCAACGAGATATTCTCAAAGAACTGGGTGAAGTAGTCCAGGATCCTTCTGCTGCTGGGGCTCAGGAAAAGATTGCCTCACAGCTTGCTATCCTGAATTCCATATCTAACTCCTCTATGCGGCTCATATCTTATGCAGCGATGGAGCGAGCAGGGCGAGTTGCTCTTAGGCGCCAAGCCTGGATGCGGCTGTGTAATTTTGCCCTTTAAGGCGTCCTTCACTAATACCCCCTTTGACGGTTCGGCTTTGTTCGGGCCTCAAGTGAAGGATACCTTGACCAGGTGTGAGCAGGACGGTAAGACTCTTTCTGCTGTTGGAGTCCAGTTTTCCACTCCTTCTAGACCATATCCCAAGGGTCAGAAGGGGGAAGATGTGGTTCCGTAAAGCCCAAGGAGCTACACGGACACACGTGGTCAGTTTACCCCAGAGGCAGAGGGGTAACAATAATAGACGCCCTAGAGGCAGGGGGTCCTCAGAACCAGGGCAACAGGGAGTCTCTTCCTGAGAAGCCCTTTCAGCATCCCTGAGGTGTTGCCCGACTGTCCACCCTTGGAGGCAGTCGGGGAAGGATTTCACTGTACCCAGTAGCCTGGCAATCCCTATCCCAAGAGAAGTGGGTACAGTCGATTAGATCCGCGGGTTACAAGATCCCTTTATTAAGGTTTCTTACCTCTAAGATCCCTTCCAGACATCTCACCCGGTCAAAGGGATTTGGCAAAACAGGAGGTTTCAAAACTCCTAGCAAAAAGAGCCGTCCAGACAGTGCCGGCAGACCAAGTAGGATCCGCGTCTACTCAAGATTCTTTTGGTCCCCAAAGGGACGGAGAGTGGAGACCAATATTAGACCTCAGCAATCTGAACAGATTTGTCAAAAAGGCAAGATTCCGGATGGTCACGCTTCAGTCCATTCTGCCCTTTCTGGGCAAGGACAACTGGATGTGCTCTAGACCTTCAGGATGCGTACTATCACATAAAGATTCACAGGCCCAGGAGGTTTCTCCGCTGCTAGGGACCAGTCATTACCAATTCAGAGCCCTGCCCTTTGGCCTCACTTCAGCCCCAGAGTGTTTACCAAATGCATGGCGGTGGTCACAGCTCACCTGAGACGTCGAGGATTCCAGGTGTTTCCTTATTTGGACGACTGGCTCCTCTCCGCCACCACCAAGTGTCAGCTTCTTCAGTCCAGAGACTACACCCTACAGCTTTGCAGGAATCTGTGAATTTCAGTAAATTTTTTAAAATCTTCTCTGCTGCCTTGCCAATCTATCACCTTTATAGGCAGAGTTAAATACCAAAATGTTAGCCAGACTAACAGATCAAAGAATTCTGGACATCCAAAAATTTGTTCGGCTTCTGTTACAAAGCAAAAGATCAAAGCCAGGTTTGTCCTGAAAGTTCTAGGTCTAATGGCTGCGGCCATTGTTCTTCTACCACTGGCTCGCTTTCACATGCATCTCCTGCAGTGGATGCTTTTCACAGTGGTCGTACACGATCTTCCGATGAGACACGAGATCTTAGTGACACAGTCTTGCAGGGCTCATCTGGGCTGGTGGATATCCTCCTCTTCTTCATCAGGGCCCTTTGTTCCCCTCCTCCAGTTGCCACAGTCACCACGGATGCCTCCCTGATCGGGTGGGGGCATTATCAGGGCAGGATGGTCCACGGGCGTGGCAACCCATAGAATACCATCTGCACATAAATGTCCTGGAGATGAGAGCAGTGCTTTTAACGTTGCAAGCCCTCGGCGACTTTCTTCCCAGGGACTATTGCAGTACAGACAGACAACATGTCCGTGGTCTGGTACATCAAAAAACAGGGCGGAACCAGGTCCTATCCCTTATGTCGAGAAGCTCTCAGACTTTGGCAATGGGCGATCTCTTCTCAGCGGTTTCTGATAGCAACGACATCCCGGTCCAACCTATTGGCGGACAGGCTAAGCAGATCTATTCTGATGCCTCACGAGTGGTCTCTCAATCAATCTGTAGTGGATCAGATTTTTCTGAAGTGGGGCACTCCTTGTTGCGATCTTTCGCTACCCCTCAAAACAACAAGTGCCCAGACTATTTCACTCTTTCCTTCCAGGCCAACCCCTGAGACTCTCTAACCCAGGATTGGCGGGGACTTCTTTATGCTTTTCCTCCTTTCCATTGATTCCACAAGTCATTCAGAAAGCCACCATTTTGAGAGCCAAATTGATCCTCATTGCTCCCTTTGGCCTCGACAGATTTGGTTTCCGTCTCTGCATCGTCACCTTCTGGTGCAGCCCTGGCATCTGGACCCAGTTCGGATCTTTTGATCCACCAGTCGGGTCAGCAGCACCGGGCCGTTCATTCTCTCAACCTCACTGCTTGGTTGCTCCACTTCCTTCCCTAGCCAGGCTACCAATGATTTCTGACTCAGTCAGAGACATTTTAATGTCTTCTTTGAAGTCGTCCACTAGGACTATATATGCTAGCAAGTGGCGGCGGTTTCGATTTGGGCAAACTCAGAAATATTGATCCTTTTACTGCTCCCATACATTTTGTTTTAGATTTCCTACCGGAGGTTTTTCATTCGGGATCCTCTTCATCTACAGTCAAAGTACAACTGGCTGCCATTTCCAAGTATCATGTTGGCTTGCATGACAATAACATCATGTCTCATAGATTATGCAAGGCCTTTTTGAGAGGAGTTTTTCTCCTAAAACCACCTATAAAGCATCCTCCTCCGCAATGGGATCTAAACTTAATGTTAGCATTCTTGATACTACCTCCTTCGAACCGTCTGCTTCATGTTCTTTGAAGTTATTGACGTGGAAAACTATATTTTTACTGGCTGTCACTTCTGCTAGAAGGGTTTCGAGATTCAAGCTCTCTGTATTCGTTCACCTTATTTGGTTTTTCATAAGGACAGGGTATCGTTAAGAACTAACCCTTCCTTTCTCCCAAGGTTGTATCTCAAACCAATATTAACCAATCTATAGAATTACCAGTCTTTTTCCTAACTATTCTGACAGAGCTGAACAGAAATTGCATTTTTGGATGTCCATCGTCAGCTCAGGTACTACTTGCATAGGACTAAACAAATTAGAAAATCGGACCAATTGTTTGTCTCTTATGCAGAAAACAGGTTAGGTCTTCCAGTTTCTAAAGTGACCTTATCCAGATGGTTGACTTCCACCATTTCATATGTGTACTCTCAGAGGCAAACAACTACCTTCTAAGCCAAAAGCACACTCGACCAGGAGTCTATCCACTTCTGCAGCTTTTCAGGATAGACTTCCCATTGATACCATTTGTGCAGCAGCTACTTGGGCCACGCCTCATACCTTTGTTTCTCATTACAAGTTGGATTTGGCCTCCAGAGATAGGGCCAGTTTTGGTTCCACAGTTCTCAAGAGTCTGTTCCATTGAGCCACCCGGGATACAGGTGCTAGGGCCTGGTCCCATCCAGCAAGAATGGCGAGATTGACAACTTAACATTTAGTAGTTATGTACCTACCATAACGCTCCATGTTAGTTGTCTTCTCTCCTTCTTTCTTGCGTCCTCCTCCTTCCCCTGGCCTGGACAGATCTTGAAGAGTTCCTATTAGTTTGTTTCCTCTGGATCTTTGTTATGAGGACTTCTTTTAGGAAACTTTGTTCCTATTTTGGTTAGGATAACCTTTAGCAGGGTAAGTTAGCTGCCAAACGAGATCTGAGGTAGTTCCGCCTTGCATCATGGGATATAGGGTTGCCTCGAGCTGGTAAAAGGAGTTCTCGAGCTAAAGCAAGTGCCGAGTCGGAGCCGAGGATTGGCTCCGAACCCATCCAGCAAGAAAGAAGGCGAGAGAAGACAACTAACATGGAACGTTATGGTAGGTACATAACTTCTAATTTTGTCGCCTTGTCGTGTTATTACCTTCATAGGCACAATTCTAGACACAGTCAACATGTCTGCGAGGCTAACAGATCAGAGAATAACAGACATACAAAAACTGGTCTCGCTCATCCTCAGCAGCAACAGAGTCAAAGCCAGGTTAGTTCTGAAAGTATTGGGGATTATGGCGGCTGCCATACCTTTGCTTCCATTAGCCAGATTCCACATGAGAATCCTTCAATGGATGCTCTTCACACAATGGTCATACCAGCAACTTCCGATGTCCCACACCATTATGATCACGCAAACATGCAGGAATCATCTTCTGTGGTGGATGTCTTCCCCTCAGCTCTTATTGGGAAGACCCTTTGTTCCTCCCCCTCCAGTTGCTACACTGACAACGGACGCCTCCCTGATCGGGTGGGGGGGGCATTATCAGGGCAGAACTGTCCAGGGCACATGGCAACCAGAAGAATGCCACTTGCACATAAATGTTCTAGAGATGAGAGCAGTGCTTTTAGCGTTGCAAGCCCTTCAAGACTCTCTTCCCTTGGGAACGATAGCAATCCAGACGGACAATATGTCTGTAGTGTGGTATATCAACAAACCAGGCGGAACCAGGTCCTACCCTCTGTGTCGAGAAGCACTCAGACTGTGGCAATGGGCGATTTCTTCTCAGCGGTTTCTGATAGCAACGCACATCCCCGGGAAGTCCAATCAAATCACGGACAAGTTGAGCAGAGCTATCCTCATGCCTCACGAGTGGTCTCTGAAAGACTCTGTTGTGAGAAATTTTTCTCAAGTGGGGTCAGCCTTGCTGCGACCTTTTTGCTACTCCCCAAAACAGCAAGTGCAGAGATTATTTCACCCTATTCCCTATACCAGGCCAGCCCAGCAGAGACGCTCTAGTCCAAGTTTGGCCCCGGGGACTTCTGTATGCATTTCCTCCCTTCCCACTAATCTCTCAAGTGATACAGAAAGCTATCGCTTAGAAGGCCTCTTTGATCCTCATTGCTCCTTACTGGCCTCGACAGGTTTGGTTCCCCTTTCTGCATCATTTTCTGTTGGAGCGACCTTGGCATCTGGACCTAGTTCCAGATCTTTTGCTCCATCAGTCGGGTCAGTTTCATCGCTCCCTTCCCTCTCTGAACCTCACTGCTTGGTTCCTCCAATTCCAACCTTAGCCAGGCTTCCTCAAATATCTCACTCTGTTGAGATATTTTGATAGCTTCCCATAAATCTTCCACTAGAAAGATTTATTTGAGTAAGTGGAACGCGTTGCCTATTGGGCTCAAAGAAGGGACATAGATCTTTTCACTGCTTCCATCCAAATGGTCCTTGATTTTCTAGCTGAACTCTTCCATGCAGGTTCATCTCCTTCTACTCTTAAAGTTCAACTGGCAGCTATTTCTAACTTTCATGTGGGTATTTCAGAGTCTGCCATAATGTCCCACAAGCTTTGCAAAGCCTTTTTGAAAGGAGTTTTCTACTCAGACCTCCTATAAGAAATCCTCCTCCTCCTTGGGACCTAAATTTAGTTCTTAGTTCTTTGATTCTTCCCCCTTTCGAACCTGCAGCCTCCTGTTCTTTAAAATTGCTATCATGGAAGACTCTCTTTCTGGTAGCTATTACTTCAGCTAGAAGAGTTTCAGAACTTCATGCACTCAGCTGTCGACCTCCTTATCTGTTGTTCCATAAGGACAGGGTATCTTCTGAACCAACCCGTCCTTTTGCCTAAGATAGCTTGGCCTAACCTAAATCAAAGCATTGACCTCCCTGTGTTTTTTCCAGAATATTCCAATAGGTCTGAACAAAAATTGCATTGGTTAGATGTTCGTCAATTAAGGTACTATTTGGATAGAACCAAACAATTCAGAAAATCTGACCAGCTGTTTGTCTCCTATGCAGAAGGCAGAAAGGGACTTTCAGTTTCAAAGGTATCATTATCTAGATGGCTAACATCTCTGATTTCCCTTGTTTATGAAATTAGACACCAAAAGCTGCCTAACAAACCTAAAGCCCATTCCACCAGAGCTTTGGCTACTTCTATAGCCTTCCAAGACAGACTGCCTATTGACACCATTTGTGCAGCGGCTACTTGGGCTACTCCTCACACTTTCATTTCTCATTATAAGTTGGATTTAGCTTCTAGGCATAGAGCTAACTTTGATTCCACTGTTCTCAAGAGTCTGTTCCGTTAGGCCACCCGGACAAGGTGCTAGGACGTGGTCCCATCCAGCAAGAATGAAGCGAGATAGACAACTTAACATATAGAAGTTATGTTCTTACCATAACGTTCCATGTTAGTTGTCTTCTTCTCGCCTTCTTCTTCCACCCTCCTTCCCCTGGCCTGGACAGACCTAGAGGAGTGTTGATTGTGACCTCTCTTTCTACCACCTCTTACTTTAGGTATATGCTACTGTGCATATTTTCCTGGATCAGGATGCAGGTCACCCTTCTCTTCTCCCTGGTTTATAGAGGTGGACTTTGTTTATAGTTATTCTGTTACTAGTATAAGCTGGGTCTAGCTTACAAACGAGATCTGAGGTAACTCACGCCTAGCATTGTGGGATATAAGGGGAGCCTCGAGCCAGTGGAACCAACTCTCGAGCTTTTAGAGTGGCCGAGTCGGAGCCGAGGTCGGCTCCGAACCCATCCAGCAAGAAGAAGACAACTAACATGGAACGTTATGGTAAGAACATAACTTCTATTTATAGTCCTGGTACGTGTACTAGTGTATGATCTCTTTCATGTTGTGTTGTACTAACTTATTTCAGTGGTATGAACCTCCTACAGTAATTGCTGTTGTGTCTTTCGGCTTTTGCCACAGTGGAACTCCAGTCCGCTAATGATTGGCAGTAGATTTTTACGTGCCGAGTTAACGGCCCTGACGCACAATCTTCAATGAAGGTATGCCCATTCACGCATGTCTCCACACAGAAGACTGTCTAGCTGAGAATCGAACAGGACAACGTCTTACTGTGAGGCGACAACACTACCGCAGCACCACCACCGCAGTATGATATTTTCTGTTTCATGTCAT
Organism: Protopterus annectens; assembly: GCF_019279795.1. Taxonomy (NCBI): domain Eukaryota; kingdom Metazoa; phylum Chordata; order Ceratodontiformes; family Protopteridae; genus Protopterus; species Protopterus annectens. Next base: position 59,591,788 of record NC_056749.1, on the reverse strand, counting down.
GCTTGTGTAATAGCTCAGGTCAGTGCTGCAAGTCTACCTTCCCAGTAAAAAATGTTATTCAAGTTTGATTTTAATTAATGCAATCGGTAAAATGGGCAGATAATTTATCGAAATGAAAAAGAATGTTGTACCAGGAATCAAACTGTCCGTTAATCAGATTGTGGGAGTCTTTGGTGCTCCCTGTGCACAGCCCTAGAAATGGTGCAGTGTTAAGTTAGGTTGGTTGTCCAATGAAATCTTTGTCATACAGTATAAACACACACACACTGATCTGCCCCTCATAATGGTCAGTGCCCTTTATGTTTATATTCTGATTTAGTGATGCCAGTCTGCATATTAGCCTTTGTAGTCTGTATGTTTGGGATTTATTTTTGCTATACACTTATGACAATCGGCTGTATTAAGTAGCATCAACAGCACGTCTATTAAAGTCACCCACAAACCTCAGTCGTTTGGAATTCCAATCATTTGAAGCACTCGGTATATAAAATGTGCACATCTCAGCCTGAGGTACTGTATTCAGGTATTTTTGACACTGAAGCTTGCCCCAGAAACACAGAATTTGATAATGACAGGTATTACTCCTTATGTCATTGGAGCTAACCATGCTAGTGTTGATCAGGTTTTTAACATCAAGTGCTTAATTTACTTCCTAGACTAGTGGGTCTGAATTTTAATTCATGAATGTTACCATTGTCTTCGGCAGTGAGCATTTCATGTCTGTCCTTGGAAAAATTGCCATCCAGAACATTGGTAGGCAGCCTTCAGCGTTAGCCTGCACATGTCATTGGCTGGTAGGCAGCCTTCAGCATTAGCCTGGAAGTTTGATCCTCGAGCACATTTCTCTGGCACTCAACCAGGTACGACTGCTGAGATCATGATCTGTTTTTACTTGTTTGACAGGATTTCATGGATGTATAAACTGTAATAAAGGACATAAATAGTAATCGCCATTGCAGTGCGACAGTTGAACATTCTGCAAGAAAGGAAGCTGTGATTGTTTTGGTACTAAAGGCTTCCCATCATTGACTCTGCAGTATTCCTAGAGCTCATTGATGATGGTGAAAAATGTGGAATGACACAAGTGGATTTTTATAGGAGACTTTACAGCTGCAGCGTAGCCAGTTAATGCAGTAGTACCAATTAGGCCATATGCTGCCTGAGAGCTTAGGTTCATAGATGTGTACTAGGCTAATGGCCCTGGAGCCTTTACAAGCCTAGCCCATCGGATTACCCTGGCATCGTGCCACCCAACCTTAGTTCTTAGTGCCTCTGTCGAGTAGAGCCATTGGAGTGATCCCTGGGGTGAATTTTCTATTTCCCATCCACTCATCAAGATTTCCATGAACAAGTCAAATAAAACCAAGGTTACGTTTAATATATTTAAACACAATAAAAGCTTTTTGTTGAATTAAATAAACCAACTTCCTCAGAAGAAAATCTGTACAGGAAACAAGGGTTTAAATTCCCCTCTTCCTAATCACATGGTTACTAAATATGAATTGATTGACTGCATGATAAAACACTCATAAACCCCTTCCCAGCCTTACAGACTCCAAATAGTACACACTATATGCCACAATTTCACAATACCAAGTGGCAACAACAAACAGCTCAGTAAAATGTATCCTACATAAAAGAACATTACCCGCGGTGGTGGTGCAACGGTAGCATCGTCGCCTCACAGTAAGACATTGTCCGGTTCGATTCTCAGCTAGAGCGTCTTCTGCGTGGAGACATGCGTGAATGGGGCATACCTTCTGTGCACCAGGGCTGGTAACTCGGCACGTAAAAATCAACTACCAATCATTAGCGGACCAGAGTTCTGCTATGGTGACCCCTAACCAGGAAAAGCCGAAAGAAACAACATTAACATCGACGAAAAATAAATTAAATAATGTAATATACCTAGTGTTACTAGCCTGTTGCCTTGCGAACAAAGCAAAATTAAAACACAAGTTAAGGACAAATATTCAACTAACAGGTTAAAAATTAATAAACCTGTGAGAATCGTGTATATGTTATGTAAACAATATTACATGATTTTTAACATTTTAATATAAAAACTTTTTTAAAAAAAAAAGTGTTTAAAATTAATAGAATAAACTTAATTTATGGTAAACTTTAAATAACAAATTCATCATCTATCAACTGTTATTTATGTTTAATATTCATGTTTTTGTTTTAATAAAACTGAATCTCTGGAGGTAGTAGAACATAAAGTCCCCATAGTTTATCTAACTTTTTAGTTTCAAAATACACATGATGGAACTCAATTAATTTATACCTGGATAGTGACAGGCATCTAGTCTTAGTTGCCAAATCAATTCACAACGCCGTAAAATCAAAGACTTTGGGCCCCCCTACTGTCTGTAGGTACTTGGTCAATAGCTCGAAAAGTGAAACAGTGGGTTGGATGGTCCATAATATGTCTCGCAAGGGCGTTCTCCCCCTTACGTCTCCCAATAGCATATGTTCATACACGCGTTCTCTCAATTTTCTGTCGGTCTTACCTATATAGAAGACCGGACAGTGGGAACACCTTGCTAAGTAAACCACCTGTTTACTCTGACAATTGAATTTGCCCCCAATTTTATACCTCCTATCTTTCACCTCAAAGGTATCTCCTATTTCCATGTGTTTGCAATACCGACACATGTTACACTTAGACATACCTAACAAGCTTCCTCGGTTTCCTCTCCAATAACTGTTTCAAATTGGGTTCCCGTTTATAGACTATAGTGGGGTAACTCCGGAGTTTGTTTCTCAATGCTGCATCGTTCATGAAAAAGATCCAGTTTTTCTGAACTATAGCCTTCACTGTTTTAGCATCCAAGCTAAATGTAAAAATAAAACTATAAGGACTTATGCCTTCCACGGCCTGAGATATGTTTGTCTGGTATTCTGTATTCTGGTTAAGGATGGGTGAATAAATTCCCCTGTTTCTTTTTGACTGGACTTCGTCCATCAAGTCCAGGATCAGTTCCAAAGGGTACCCTCTTTTTAAAAACAATTCCTTCATGAAGTTACACTCATCCCTAAAATCTGCATCTCTTGTAACCATTCGCACAGCTCTAACCAGTTGGCCCTTAACCACAGATTTTCTCTGTGAAAAAGGGTGACAACTGGAGGAAGGTGTTGGAGTAAGTTTCCTTACGAAATATTTTTGCCAAGTAACACCTATTGGTGCAATCTTTAATCAAGTGCACATCTAAATAGGCTATTCTGTCAGCATTGGTCCTGTGTCAGTTGCTGTCCCTTCTTTCATGACGTCAGGGGTATAAAACATGCAGCCAACACTATTACATCAGTCTTTCTTGGCGTGCGATGTCCGAAGCAGTAGCAGTTTTGAAATTTTTGTTTTTGAGTTTCAGAACCGAAGTCTTCAACTAAAGCTAAGTACCCCGTTGGGGAACCTTTTTCTTGCTCCTTACTGATGTCAGGAATAGTTAATAATTGCATTACTTGTGAAAAGCAAATACCTCACAAAGACTTTCATTCGTACTGTATTCCTTGCCTAGGCCCTGACCATGACATACCTTGCTGTCGATTTTGTGCTTTATTTAATCGGCGCACTATCCGTTGTCAATATATTTTTCCCTCTAAATATTTCAGTTCTTGGTTTAATTATCCAGAAATGTCGTCGGTTAGCCGGCCGACTATCGGGATTCCAAAAAAACGCAAAGCTAAAGACCGAGACAGGCTGCCGAGGTCCAAAACTGCAGACGATGCTTCTCCTAAGCCAGTCGCCAGTTTGCCGGTACTTAGTGAGGAGCTTTCGCAGCCCCTGATACCCGCTACTTCTGATTCGCAGGCCTCTACTGAGACCCATTCGGAGTCCGGTATGCTGCGAGATGCTTCAACTATGGAACCCGTGGATGTCTCTACCTTGGATGGGTCCGGAGCCGCTGTGCAGGCACTGGCTTCTGAGGGTGTATTCAGGCCTACGGACTTGCATATTAAATTGACGCCTCCTTCATTACTAAGGTCTAAATCTCGATCCATCTAAAAAAACGATGCCCAGGCCACATGCTCAGGCCTCCATGCCTAAAAAACAAATGATAAGAATGGCTGAAGATCTAATAACTCTAATCAGGGGTAGCCAACCCTCCCACCCTTCTAAGAGGCCTAGGACTGAGGTTGATTATGAATCCTTCTGATCAGGATTCTGTTTTTTCTGAGACTTCTGATGATCTGGATTTGCCCTTACCTACCTATGAGGATTCTGATGCAGAGGACTCTATCCCCTCTGCTTCCCCTCCTGAGGATTTTTCTTTTGGGGAACCTTACATACTCTAAGGGAGCATTTCCACTGGGAATGCCAGAACTTTTCTGATTCAAAAAAGAGGCTTAGGGATTTCCTTCTCCTACCTCAGCATAGGCCTTTAGCTATTCCTCCTGTACTAGACATTGTTGATGATGCTTTCTCGGAATCTAGTTTGGCCCCTGATTCCCTGCCTCCTGCTCCCAGAAAACCCGACAGATAGTACAGGGTCCCTGAGTCTCACAAGTTTTTTTTCAAAAATCCTATTGCAGATCCAGAGACTATATTTCACAGAGGCCCAAGGGCATTAAGGCTTCTACTGCTAAAAATCCTACCCCTTCTGATAGAGACTACAGGGCGCTGGATAGATGGGGTAAGAAGGTTTACACTTTTGCAACCTTGGCCATTAGGGCTTTAAACTACCAATTTCATATGTTAAAATATCAGCAACATGTTATTGGACTGCTTAAACAGAAAATGATGTTGGTTCCTGACTGTGGAAAATAATGAATTACAGGATTTAATGCACTCTGCTGAACAAGTTGGAAAACATACTTTGCAGTGTGGTTTTGATTCATTAAAGGCCTCTTGCAGGGCTGCTGTTACTGGGTCTGTGCTCAGAAGGCATGCTTGGCTGAAGGAGCAATCTTTGCCTGATCATGTTAAAGCTAAATTGTTGGATGCTCCTTTAAATCAGAACCGCCTGTTTGGCAACAAGGCTGAGGAAGTTCTTAAAAAGATGGAAGATGAAGCTAAATCTATGCAAACTGTTAAAGATTTTTTACAAGTTCAGCCTCCTAGATTTAGTAAGCACTGGTCCTCTTAAGAATTAGTCCTTTCCAGCCCCTTCCAGGTCTTCTCAAGCCAAACGCAGACACAGCAAAACCCCCAGGTTTCAGTCCCAGGGGACTTACAGAACTAAGCAGTGGGGTGCCGTCCACTTCCAAGTCTGGGAATAAGACTCCCCCCTATGGTAAACTGTCTCAGTGACTTCCTTTTAAAATTTCCAAGCACTTATCAACTGACTGCCCCTTTGGGGGGAAAGATTGCTCTTCATGCAAAGAATTGGGAACTCATTACCCAGGACAAATGGGTTTTAAATATAGTGTCCTAGGGATACAGATCATGTTGCCAACACCAAGTGGATGGCTGGACCTACCCCCAGATCAGTGGGCAGAGGCACAAAAACAAGTACTTTCTCTGTTAAGCATGGGGGCTATTCAGCTTGTACCAGAAGAGGAAAAGGGACAATGTTTCTACTCAAGACTTTCCTGGTACCCAGAAGAGACAATTCATGGTGTCCTATCCTGGACCTGTCTACTCTAAACACCTTTTTGGAGATTCCAAAGTTTAAGATACTGACTCTTCACCAGTTACTTCCTATGCTAGGCAAAGATGTCTGGTTGGCAACACTAGATTTAAAAGAAGCATACCTGCACATCCCAATCAGGGAATCTTGCAGAAGATACCAACGCTTCAAAGCAGGCTACACGCGCTATCAGTTCTCTGCACTGCCCTTTGGCTTATCTACTACATCCAGGGTATTCACAAAGTGCCTAGCTCCAGTTATTGCATTTTGCAGGCAAAGAAATATTCAACTATTCCCCTACCTGGACGATTGTCTAATTCAGGCAGAAAGCCAGGACATACTTTTGAATCATCTGGCCGTTGTACAAAGGGTTCTAATGTGTCTGAGGTACACCATAAACGAAAATAAATCACACCTGGTACCCTGTCAAAAAATTATATTCCTGGGAGCAAGTTTGAATACTTCTCCCATGGCTTACCTCATGCCAGAAGGGCAAATTCATTTGACAACCTACTTCAAACACGTGGCCACAAAAACCCTGCTATCTGCAAGACAAGTACTGCAAGCCTTGGGGTTCATGGCCTCCTGCATTCTTCTAATTCCATATGCAAGACTGCATATGAGGAAACTACAGTGGTATCTAAAAAGCCTATGTTGTCAGCATTCTCAAGACCTAGAAACAATGATTCCTATCATAACTTGCCTACGCCTAGAGTTCCTTTGGTGGGCAGAGGCCTGCCACCTAAACAAGGGACTACCTTTCACACCACCCCCTGCCGCCCAAACCCTAACAACAGATGCATCAGACTATGCATGGGGGGGCTCACCTGGTAGGGAAGTGCATTCGGGGCAAATGGAACCCAAGTCAAATGTACCTGCATATCAGTCAAAAAGAAATGTTAGCTGTACAGAATGCTCTGACAGCCTTCAAGGACCACATTCTTCCAGGACAACTAATGGTAAAGACGGACAACACCACTGTTATGTGGTACATAAACAAGCAGGGGGTACACATTTCTTACCCCTTTTGCAGACTAGTCATGGCATTGTGGAGCACCGCCTTGAGCTACCAAGTGCACCTACAAGCTTAAGTCCTGCTAGGAAAATTAAATACACTGGCAGACGGACTAAGTAGAAACCTCATGGACCCACACAAGTGGAAACTGGAACCAAGGATTTTCATGTTGATAAGCAGATGGGGGGGGCCCAGATATAAACCTGTTTGCCTCTCCTCAGAACTACCAGTTGGACAAATTTTGCACACGGACTCCCCACAAACAAGCCTGGAAAGTGGATGCTGTGTCTTTCAGCTGGAAAAACCTATCGGTCTATGCCTCCCCCACCCCCCGCCTCTTCTCTCCAAAGTACTACTAAAAATCAAACAGGACAAACCAAGGATGATTTTGATTGCATCAGATTGGCTGCACCAACCCTGGTACCCCCTCCTGCGCAGTGTGTCACGGTTATCTCCATGGCACTTGCCTCAGTCTCCTTCCCTGCTGTCTCAGCAGGAGAACCAGATTCTGCACCCTCAGCTTCCAACACTGAACTTTGCAGCCTGGCTAATTACTTAATCTCTCTTTTACCATCCCTCAGCAAACCTGTGATGGATATCATTTTAGAGGCAAGGAGGCCTAGTACCAGAAAATCTTATGCTGAAAAATGGAAAAGATTCTGTGCCTGGAACCAGTCTCAAGGGATGAGCACAGCAGCGCCCAGTTTACCTCCGATTTTACAATACTTAACTGAGATGCTTCACAAGGGACTGCCTTTTTCTTCCATTAAAATTCACGCCACAGCCGTTTCAGCTTATTATAACACAGAACCTCCCCTCTTCTCTCATCCACTGCTCAAGCAGTTTCTCAGAGGGGCCAAAAAATTTGAGACCGCCCAGGAGAGCTCCAACCCCAGCCTGGGACCTTAACTTTGTCTTGGAGAAACTCACTCTACTTCCTTTCGAGCTAGCTGCTACTGCAGACTTAAAATTTATTTCTTGGAAAACAGCTTTCCTTTTTGCAATTACTTCAGCTAGAAGGATATCTGAATTACAGGTCCTTATGGCAGTGGAGCCTTTCTTCATCTTTCATGCGGACAGGCTGTCCCTCAGAACCAATCCATCCTTCATGCCCAAGGTGGCATCCAGTGTGGCTCTTAATCAGTCCATTCATTTGCCAACCTTCTTTCCCAATCCACAAAATAAAGGGGAACGGATACTGCATTCCTTAGATGTGCACAGACAACTTAGATTCTACTTGGACAGGACTAACCTCGAAGGAAATCTGAACAACTGCTGGTGGCATTTGCTGCAGGAGCAGAGGGGAAGGCTATTTCAAAGCAAACCATTTCTAAATGGATAAGCCATTGCATTAATTTCTGCTATAAGCACCATGGAAAACCTATCCCCAGGGGGATCAGACCTCACTCCACCAGGGCTGCATCTACCTCTACAGCCTTTGTCAGAGGCTTCCCTACCAGGGACATCCTAGAAGCTGCTACCTGGAGTTCTGTACATACTTTAACCAAGCATTATCATTTGCCAATTTTCTCTAAATCCAGAGCTGGCTTTGCCACTGCAATCTTGCAGGGCCTTATAGCTGGCCCTAATGCTATCTAAATTCCTCCTCCCAACCATAGCTTTAGAAATCTACTCAAATGTAATGACTGCAACAGTGAAACACGAAGAACATAGTACAGTTGTGTACACTTACCATGAATGTAGATGTTCGAATATATTCACTGTTGCAGTCCTGGTTACCCTCCCTCCAGCCCCCTAAATTCTTTTGGCTATACCTCTACTTTCCTTTACTATGCTTAAAAGCCTTTTTGGTGTATTTGCTTTTTTGTTGGAGGCATATCTTTGTGCTTTTATGTTTAATTGGTTCCCATTAGGGGGGCACCTGACATCTGGGGCAAGAAAAACTGATGTAATGGCGTCTGCTGCATGTTTTATACCCCTGACGTCATGGAAGAAGGGACAGCAATCGACGCAGGACCCAAAACTTTGTTAATCAGGCCGACTGGGGGCAACCTGCAAGCAGATAACCCAAATGTAATGACTGCAACAGTGAATACACTTGAACATCTACATTTATGGTAAATGTACACAACTGTACTTTCTGTTGATTGTGGTAATGAGGTTGAGGTCTCTGGGGCATGTGGTGCAGAAGGATTGGGATTTCTTTTAATGTAACATTTCTAACAGAGCTGGGTCAGACATGACTTTATAAGTCAAGCAACGATCGCCGCTAAGTAGGTGATATGAGGCAGAGAATATTTGGAGGTTTTTTTGAGCCTGTCCATATAGGACAAGTGTTTAAGGCCTAGGATCCTCTTTGTGAGGTACTTTTGTGGCCTCTCCAGTTGTTGCAGGTGTCTAGTGAGGTACATGCCAAATGGGGCATTGTATTCGATGACTGGCCTAATGAGGGAAGAGTAGAGGGAGACAATAACCTCTTTCTTCCTGGATGCAAAACCCTTACTAATGAGATGTGCCACATAGAAGGACTTTCTAACCACAGCGGCAATGTGGTGGTCAAAAGAGAGATTGCTGTCAACCTGTGTTCCCAGATCTCTTATAACTCCTGCTGTGTTCTATTGACTACCATCAATGTGGCAATTCAAGGGAACTGAGTTTTTCCCAAAGGGGATGAAGACGCATTTTTTGGCATTGAGCTTAAGGCCATGATTCTGACACCAGTCGTTGGTCTCATTGAGGCCTGTCTGTAGGTTGTCAACATCACTTGGGGAGTTAATAATAGCTCCCAAATTGCAATCATCTGTGAACTTTGTCAGCCAGAGTCCCTTCTTGTTGGCCTGGACTTCAGAACCAAACAGGAGAGGACCCAGGACGGAACCCTGTGGGACTCTACTTGTGACTGGTCGGCTGTCTGACTTGGAGTCAGCTACTTTCACACTGTGGTTTCTGTCTGTGAGCCAGTTTGCAACCCACTTAGTGATATAGTGGTTGATGCCTAGCTTAGTAAGTTTTTCCTGTGATTCCTGAGTGGGGAGTGGTATCAGAGTCCTTGGCCAGATCAAGGTAGGTTTATGAATCGCCTTACCTTCATCCACAGCTCTGATAACTGACTCAGAGAAGTCGACCAAGTTGAGCAGGCATGATCTACCCCTCATGAAACCAAACTGTGTAGGATCCAGAGTTTGGAGATTCCCTATATCCTTGCTTATTAGGTCCATGATGATGATGTAATGTTTGTGGTTTAATATTTGCTCCGAAAGGCTATATTTTAGTAGCTGGTGGTTTAATTCTAGTACTTGAATAAATCTGTGTAGAATCACTGAAAGTGTCAGTTTCTGTGCTGGTTGCTGTTTTCATGTCTGGTTTACACTTTGTATAGTTACCCTGCAGCGAGGATGAGGGGAACAGAGAATGGCAGTACTTGTCACATTTTACTTGCTTTAGTGAAAGTATTTATAGTTGTATGACATTTTACTTTTGAGTTGCATGCTTAAGGTTAGAGTTGAGTGTTTGTGTAAATGTATTTATGTTTGTGTAATGTTGAGGTAACTGTGTGTTGTTTAAGCCAAGATGGTCAATCTTCTGTCTCAGTGCACAGATACATAGGTTTTTACTAGGCTTTTGATTGGATAGATCATTTCTACCACAGCCACAACTGGCTACACTGCAGCTGTAAAGTCAGCTACAAAAATCCACTTGTCATTCCACATTTTTCACCATCATCAATGAGCTCTAGGAATGCTGTAGAGTCAATGATGGAAGTCTTTAGTACTAAAACAATCACAGCTTCCTTTCTTGCAGAATGTTCAACTGTCACATTGCCGTGGCGATAAACAGGATATAAATATTCATCATTAATTACGTGACAGCAGTTTCCATAAAGGATTTGTTTATCTTGGTGAGAAGTTGGGTTTTCTCAAGCTGAATCATTTGTTTGGACAGTTGCATACTGTATGGAACAACCTATTATTCTACGGACATAATAAGCGAGGAGTAGAAAGGGATACCATTTTTGTCTTTGGTCATCAGATGGGCAAGGTCAGTGGACTTTCTGACAGTAGCAAATATATGATGGTTCAAGGAGAGTTCATGAAGTGTCCCTGATGACTGTCACCTTTGAGGTGAGTGTCATTTCATGTGATAGGTGGATGGATTAACTTTTAACAAAGAATACATTACGTCCTCCTTAGCATTTAGCTTAAAATCATGCTTCTGCCGCATTTTGTTTATACATTCTAGTCCCTCTTTTAGGATCTTCGTGGGAGTTGATGAGGGTCCCTACTAGTAACATATTTATTGGAGTAGGGCATACTCCCAGTTCTAATTTGCTGGGTTTTGTTTCTACTCCATTCTGCTATCAAGTGGATTCATAAGGGTTTGCATTTAAATTTGCCTGAAATATCCACGATGTTCATCATGTTACCCTGCTGCAGTCATCACACTTGGGTTATCCTGTCGTCAGGCGGTCCTGCAGTCGGACGGAATTCTAAAGTCTTGGTCCGGCGTCTGTTGCTGTCGCTTCTTCCCTGACGTCAGTGCACCAGGGGTATATATAATGCAACCGATGCCATTTTCTTCAGTCTTTCTTGCCGCGCGGTGCCTGAAGCAGAAGCAGTTCGCATGTGCTGGTCAGCCAACTCCTGAGATTTTTGAATTTCGGACCGAAGTCTTCTATAAAGCTAAGTACCCCGTTGGGGAAATTTTTTCTTGACTCAGACCGATGTCGGAAAAAGTTAACAATTGTATTTCTTGTGGGAAGCAAATACCTCATAAGGATTTTCATTCTTATTGCATACCTTGCCTAGGCCCAGACCACGACATCACTAGTTGTCGTTTTTGTGCTAGGTTTAATAAGCGTACTATTGAAAGACGCTTTCATTTCGCATGACACTACTTGGGTAGAAAATTTAACTACACTATGCCGTCGGAGCAACCGACTACTGACGTGCACAAAAAACGCAAGGATAAGGACAGACAGCCCAGTCCTAAGCCAGATTCTGAGGCCTCGGCTGGTCCGGTCTCCGGTTCTCTGGTCCTCAGTGAGGCTCCGATGCAGCCCCTGACTACCACAGATCTGGAACCCGAGACCGCTTCGGAACTTTTGACTGAATGTACCAGGCCGACACAACCATTTTGTTCAGGCCCTACCGACGACATTGCTGAAAAAGATGTCCGTGCTGCAGAAACGCCATCTGTTTCTGAAGGCGTTTTCAGACCGACGCTCACCATTAAAACGTATCCTAAGACGAAGACTCCTATTAAACCTAAAAGTGCTGCACTTCAGTCCCCTGTTCAAGGCCCCATGCCTAAGAAACAGATGCTCAAATGGCTGAAGATTTCATCTCTTTAATCAGGGGTTCCCAGCCCCCTGCTGACAAAAGGCCTAGACAAGAGGAAGATTATGCATCCTCTGAACAAGTGTCCATTTCTTCAGACTCCTCTGAGGACCAAGATTACTTCTCCCCTTATGAAGATTCTGATGCTGAGGATTCCATTCCCTCAGCTTCTCCTCCTGAAGACTACTCCTTTGGAGAAACTTTACACACCGAGGGAACATTTTCACTGGGAAGGTCAGGACTACTCTGACTCAAAGAAAAGGCTCAGAGAGTTTCTTTTACTCCCCCAGCACAGACCACTTGCCATCCCACCAGTTTTAGACATTGTGGATGATGTTTACTTAGAATCCAGTTTGAACCCAGACTCTCTACCTCCTTCGCCGGCCAAGCCTGACAGATACTATAGAGTGCCCGATTCCCACAAATTTCTTTATGAAAGCCCTGTTGCTGACCCAAAGACAATCTCCCAGGGTCCCAAAGGGGCTAAGGCTTCTATGGTTTAAAAATCCTGTACCCTCTGAGAGGGATTCCAGAGCACTAGACAGGTGGGGGAAAAAGGTTTACACCTCAGCCACTCTAGCTACGAGGGCACTAAATTGCCAATTTCACATGCTTAAGTATCAGCAATTTCTAATCTCTCAGTTAAAGCAAAAAAATGACCACTCTCCCTCAACAGTCTGAATTGAAAGAAATGCAGGATCTGCTGCATGCAACTGAACAGGTGGGCAAACATACATTACAATGTGGGTTTGATTCTTTGGAGGCCTCCTGCAGAGCAGCTGTCACTGGGTCTGTTATACGTAGGCATGCTCGGTTAAAGGAACAAACTCTGCCTGATCATCTTAAAGCAAAGCTTCTAGATGCTCCCTTGCAGCAGGATGTTCGTTTTGGAGTTAAAGCAGAAGTCGTCTTAAAGAAAATGGAGGATAAGGCAAAATCTATGCAGACAGTCAAAGATTTCCTACAGGTACAGCCCCCTCGCTTCAGCAGAAACTGGCCAACAAAAAATTGGTCCTTTCCAGCTACTGACAGACCACAGAGGGATAAATACAGACGTCCAAGAGGCAGGGGACAACCAGAAGCCCAGTACAAACCTCGCCAATGGGGCACTACAACACAGAAGGGAGGAAAAAGACCGGTCCCAATCTACCAGAAGGCAAACTCAATGACTTGCACCTCATCTGGCGAAGCAACACTCTCTTGGCAGCCCCCTTGGGTGGAAAACTCGCACGTTTTTCAGACAACTGGCACATTGTCACAAAGGACAAATGGGTCCTAGACATAATTTTACGAGGGTACAGATTCCATTTTCACACCTTGCCAATGAAAAGAGGAATGCCAAACCTGCCACAAAATCAATGGGCAGAGGCACAAAAACAAATTACAGCTCTCATGGACATGAGAGCCATTCAACTGGTACCTACACGAGAGCAAGGCCAAGGATTTTACTCAAGGCTCTCTCTAGTTCCCAGAAAAGACAATGCCTGGAGACCAATTCTGGACCTTTCAGTTCTAAACACCTTCTTCCAAGTACCCAAATTCAAGATGCTAACACTACAGCAGCTTCTTCCCATGTTGGGCAAGGAAGCATGGCTAGTAACGTTGGACCTCAATGAGGCAAACCTGCATGTCCCTATCAGACAAAGTTGCAGAAGATACCTCCGTTTCTTGCAGGTTCAACCCATTACCAATTCTCTGCACTGCCCTTTGGCTCTTCTACTGTGCCCAGAGTCTTCACAAAATGCCTGGCACCAGTAATTGCATACTGCAGACAAAGAGGAATTCAAATATACCCATACCTGGACGACTGCCTCATCCAAGCAGAAAGCAAGGACATTCTCTTACATCATCTGGCTTTTGTAAAACATCTACTAAATTGCCTGGGGTACACAGTAAACGAAAATAAGTCAAAAGTAGTACCCTCACAAAATATGACATTCCTGGGTGCCAGCTTGAATACAACGGCCCAGAAGGCTTATCTGACACCAGACAAACAACTACAACTGACTCAATATTTCAAAACAATGGCAACAAAGACCCAATTAACTGCAAGAAAAATTCTGCAGGCCTTGGGCTTCATGGCATCTTGCATTCTACTAATACCATTTGCAAAGCTGCATATGAGGAAATTACAGTGGTACCTAAAAAGCGTATGGTCTCAACACAGCCACAGCTTGGACACAATGATATCTCTCATTCCCTGCCTACAACAGGAGTTTCTATGGTGGTCACAGGCATGTCACCTCAACAAGGGTCAGCCTTTCACCTTGCCCCCGGCCAGGCAAGCTATCACAACAGATGCATCAGACTACGCCTGGGGGGCACACATGGCAGGACAGTGCGTTCAAGGCGTATGGACTGCAGATCAAAGGAATCTGCACATCAATCAAAAAGGATGCTAGCTGTACAGAAAGCTCTGACAGCCTTCAAGAATCTATTACATCCAGGACAACTTACAATAAAGACGGACAACACCACAGTAATATGGTACATAAACAAACAAGGGGGTACTCACTCCTACCCCCTATGCAGGCAAGCAATGATCTTATGGAACACAACTCTGGCTTACCAAGTTCAGTTACAAGCTCAATTCCTGCCAGGAAAGAAGAATACATTGGCAGACTACCTCAGCAGAAACATCCATGGATCCCCACGAGTGTAAACTAGATCCACAAGTATTTACAATGATAACTCAAAAATGGGGCCTTCCAGACATAGACCTGTTTGCCAGTCCTCAAAATTACCAACTAACAAAATTTTGTACGAGGACACTTCACCATCAAGCTTGGAAAGTGGACACACTCTCTTTCAGTTGGAAAAACCTGACAGTATATGCCTTCCCTCCATTGCCTCTCCTCACAAAGGTACTTCTGAAAGTCAAAAAGGAGAGACCACGACTGATTCTCATAGCCCCAGACTGGCCACGTCAGCACTGGTACCCACTATTGAGGAACATGGCCCACGGCCCACCTTGGATATTACCACAAGTTTCCCATTTGCTCACACAACAAAGCAATCAGATTCTTCACAGCCAGCTCAAAACCTTAAATCTGGCTGCATGGCAAATCAACTAAGCATCCAGCCAGCTCCTCTTTCCCAAGCAGTTATGGATGTTATTCTGTAAGCTAGGAGGCCAAGCACCAGGAAGGCTTATTCAGACAAATAGAAAAGGTTTTGTGCCTGGAACCAAGCCAAAGGCCAAGACACAATTCTGCCTGGGACGACATAGTTGACAGACCATGATGCTTTGCCAGAGATGCCTACCCCTGGGATTCCGAATACTGGCTAAGGCTTTTGCCACCCCTATAGTGCCTTTTTTAGGCAAGGTTCAAATGACAAATTCACCACCGTAAAAAGAACAGGCAAGCAAAAACTGAGGGTAATGCTACTCTGTGCTAGAAGTCTAAACCTCAAAATGCACTCACTCGAGGCACTCCTTAAAATGGAGAACATCGATATCTGTGCAGTAATTGAGACCTGGTTCAAGGCTCTAGAGAGCACCCCTGCAAACTCCTACCACACTTTTCGGCCATCTAACCTGGACCAGAACACCAAAGGCGGAGGTGTGTCCATATTCATTAAGGATATCCACACCTGCAGGCTAGTTGCGCAGCATAATGCATCAGAGGTGATCAAAGTGCAACTAGCTCTGGGCAAAACTGCAATCCAAATTGTAGCTTGCTACAGATCCCCCACCATGCCCCAGGATTCCCACTCCTCTTTTCTTGATATACTGGAAAATATTAGGGTTCAACCAAACACCCTAATAACTGACAATTTTCAACTACCCCACCATTAACTGGGAAAAATACTCGTGTACCAACTCCTTCGTTCAACGCTTTCTGGAATTCATAAATTCCAATGCCCTGGATCAGCTTATCCACACCCCCACCAGGGGCAACAATATCCTAGAACAAGAAATGGAAGCTAGCAAGTATGGCTGGTGCAAGGCAAGCAAGCTAGTTAGACCAGAAATGAAAATTGCCAGCACCAAGAATGGATTAAATAATAGCTTTTATTTAAGCTGAATTTCTAGACCGGTTTCAGCATATTGCTTTCATCAGTAGATAGTTACACATGAAATGAGAAGGTCCTGCTTTAAATACCTTTCTAACAGGAGGTAGAATGACATCATATCCTGTCCCAAAAAGAAAGAGAATGTTACAAAATAAACATCAAAGTAAAAATAAATATTAATAAACAATTCAAAATGCATGTGCGTAAAAAATGAACATATTCTAACAACAATATTAAAGTAAAAAAATGAACAATATATGAATTATGATAATTTGTCATTAAGTCCAGGGGAAAATAAACTGCCTAGTTTCACTATCCATCTTTTTTCTTTGTTATTCAGAATATCATGCCATCCAGCTTTAAAAGCACGGTTGCCTGTAATATGATCAATTATCGTAAATGAAAACTTGGCAGTGGGATGCTTCATAGTGTGTCTGTACAATGCATTTGTGATCCTACAATTTCTGATATCCCCCAGGTGTTCAGATATTCTGATTCTGAACTGTCTAGATGTCTGTCCAATATAAAAGGCTTGACATGTGCATGTTGCTAAATAAATAATCCAGTCTGAACTACAGTTACCAAAAAAAACAATATCATATAAATTACCAGTGTTTTTGCTAGTGAAAGTTTTAGTTTTAAATATGTAGCCACAAAAGCTACAATGACCACAAGGGTATATTCCAACTAGTTTCTCACCTGTTAACGTTCTTTGGGATAAAGTATCATCCCTAAAGTTAAGCTTCTTATAATGAGAAAAGTGAGATCCAAGTGTTTTCCCCTTTCTGTATGAAAATGAGCATTGCTCCCCCAAGTAGTCCTCTAAGAGAGAATGAGACTTCAGTATGTTCCAGTGTTTATCTATAATATTAAGGAGATGTGTAGTATTTCTACCATAGGTTGTAACAAATCTACAACTTTCTAGATTGGTTTGTTTTTGGTGTTCTTTATATTGCAGTAATGAGTCCCTAGATTGGTTTTTGCTCCATTGCATGGCAGAATTAATGGTATGTCTGGAATATCCTCTAGTAAGAAACCTGTTGGCTAAGTTATTATGATATTGTTTTAAATCTTGCTCAGAGGAACATATCCTTTTGAGTCGCAAAAACTGTGATTTAGGAATATTATTGATGGTATGTTTCGGATGTAGACTATTGGCATGGAGCAAGGTGTTATATTCGGGAAATTTGCGATATACAGAGGTTTTTAGTGTATTATCTGGTTGACGCTGTAAATGGACATCCAAAAAATGTATTTCATTATGATGATAATCCCCCGTAAATTCTGTACCCCAAATATTTCCATTAAGATGTTCAACAAATTCCTGAAGATAATCACTACCACCTTTCCAAACTAGCCAACAGTCGTCCAAATATCTTCTCCAGATATCAATCTCTGGTATGTATACATTATGTAACTCATCATAGATGATGTGTTCCTCCACATAGCCCATGTAAAGGTCAGCATAAATTGGTGCAAATGAAGCACCCGTTGCTGTACCCTGTATTTGCCAATAGCAATCTTGTTTAAAGTAGAAGATATTCTTAGTAAGGATATGTTCAGCCACACAAATAAGTAATGTATTAAATCCTGGGGCATAAATGTTAGCTTTATTTAACCAAAACTCCAAAGCTGCTAATCCTGCCCAATGTGGAATGCTAGTATATAGAGACCTGACATCTAGGGTACACATTAGCCAATCTGGCTCCAGTTCTGATTCAGAGACAATTTGTAAAAATTCAGTAGTATCTTGAAGTCTGGCTCTAATTAGAGACAAAAGGGAAAGAGGTTCTGTGAGTGATCCAATACCAGATACAATAGGTCTGCCTGGCGGTTCATGTAGAGATTTGTGGATTTTTGGTAATAAATATAAATATTGTTTAGCTGGATCTTTGACCATCAAATGTGATCTGATCTTGTCAGAAATGATACCAGCATCCACAGCCTCTTGTAAAAAGTCATCTATTTCTCTTTTGAAGTTGGGTGTAGGGTCGGTATCCATTTTCATATAATGATGATGGTTAGACAACTGTCTATTTCCTTCATCCCAATAATAATCGGCATCCATAACTACCACCGCACCCCCCTTGTCAGCAGAGAGAATGACAATGTCAGTATTATTCTTGAGACATGTTAGGGCAAGTTGTCCTGGTTTGGTTAAATTATGCTTGATGTTATAATCCGATCTCAAATGAAAATGCAGGTCTTTTATAACTGCCTGTTGAAAAATAGCCACATATTTATCCATTGGAGGATTAAATGTTGATTTACGAAACCGAAATTCAGAAGATCTTTGAGAAGGATCAGAATGATCCTGTTGTCTGAAAAATAAATTCAGGTTAATCTTTCTACAAAATGCAATGGTATCTGATATTAAAGAACTCTCATCAATGAAAAAGCCAGGAATAAATCCAAGACCTTTATTGAGTAATGTGTATTCATCTTGAGATAAAACATACTTTGAAATATTGAGCACATTGGTACAAGGTAAATCTATTTCACTACTGACATGAATAAATCCTCCATACTTTTTACCCTTGTGTTTTCTGCCTCCCCTATATTTTCTACCCCTAAAGGGTCATCTGATGTTTGTCCCCTCTTACCATTTGGTGAGTCACCATTGCCAAAAGATTCTGTGTCTGTTGTGGAGGACTCCTCACCAGAAGTAGTGTTACTGAAGCCTGTCTTTCTTAAAATGGACCTAGGCCTCTTTTTGCGCACATAAGGTGGATTTTTGGTACCCTGGGCAAACCTCACTCCCCTGTGTGACTCAAACTGCCTGCCTTTGTCATAATCCTCCCTGTCTCTTGAGAATTTATGAAGTTTTTTAGTTTTAAGATTATTTTCAAGAATCACCAGTTCCTTGGATAATTTGCTCGGGCCACCCTTGAAATTGGCTTGTTCTTCAAATTTCTTAAGATCATGGCATGTTTTTTCTACTTCCAAAATATTGGTCTGAACAGTTCTTTCATAAAAAGATGCCAATATGTTCACAAATGACATGGCTGCCTCCTGCTGTGCTAGCTGCCAATCTTTGAGTAAAATGTCATCTGGTGTTCCTACCAATGGCTGAATTTTTGACCTTAACCCCCTAGGGGATATTTTTTGATTCTGATAGGCCTTGAACAATTTGTGATGCCAAATATTTGTCCTTAATGTTTTGATTTGCTTGCTTAACTGATTAAACAAGCGGGAGCAACTGTCAACTGGATCTAAAATTGGACCACTAACCGATTCCATTGACATTGTGCCAATGCCAAAAACCTGTATGTCATCTTTGTCCGCACATAGGCCGGATAATAACTTCTGTAGATCCATGACAATAAGTTGCCTGAGATTGATATTAATAGCTGGCAGGTCAAAGCCAATCAAAAATGTGGTCCGAGCAAAGAACCAGGGACAGCATCAAAAATCCCCAAATATAATATATCTATATGTGTAACTGTCAGTTTGAGTCAGACGGGAAAAAAGTGACCCATGGATGACCAAAAATCAAGAGAGAGACAGATCTAGTTGTTTGAATAACCTGAAATTATGGTTATATCACTTTTAAACAATACTGCTAACGTGATATTTTCATATAGTACATCAAGATCAAATAAGTACTACATGTGGCTGACATTAATCAGTGTTCCCCCTGAGAAAAACCATCAAACCAAAAAGGGGAGACTGTTCAGATTTCTACCAATAATAAGGTATAAAAATAATCCTATAGTATTAATAAAAGCTGACACAATATATTCCTACTCAAGAGCAAAAATAAAAAATAGGGAGCAATGTAATAAGCTAAGTAGGCATGAAATATCCTGCTTAAATTATACCAAAAAATGTATTGACATAACAGATGTCTGTGGTCTTGGCCAAAATTATAAGCAATGCCACAAATGAGAATAGCAAGGGTTATAGTAAATCCAGTCACCACATGAATGTCCCTATCCAGATATTGCTGATGTATAAATAATATAAAAAGCCTGACCCGAGCAGCTTGTGTAAATGGTCATATGTTGAGTGTAATCATGATATATTCCTGCTAAACAGCAGAGAAATTAAACAGTATAATGTGCTTTAATAAACACAATATAACATACCCTACTAAAATATTGAAAGACACTTATTGTATATACCAAAACTAGTGCCTGTATTATTAAACAAAATAATTAGCAAAGCCCAAAATGAAGAATTGCATAGATGATATACAATTTAGCCACAACATGAATGTCCCTATCTGAATATTACTAGATATATGGACAATGTACAAGGCCTGACATAGACAATATAAAGGTAGTCATATAAGATGGTATATTCCTTGAAGATAACAAAAATAATGAAGCAATCTAATCTGCTTGATAAGCAAAAATATATCCTGCTATAGTCTTTCCAAAATGTATATTTTTCATAAGTTCAGCAAATATCCTGAGTTGTAAGCAATGCCCAAAAAATTATGACAGAAATTCACATCCCACTCAATATTCAAACATTGTGCAAAGATTGGCATAAATAGCATATAATCCCATTGAGTAAGAAATATAAGCATAAAGGCTTCTTAGTAAAAAGCAGGAAGTATTTGGAAAAAATTCAATACATTATTCTGTTTAAATGAAAACATTCTATTGCTGATTGATTACCATATACCTATTCAAAAATGTGGCCAGTATTCCAAATATAATAATGAATATCATTATAAAAAATGATAAAGCAATCATAAGTACAACGACATACTGTGAATTATAAATTATATAGTCCCAAGTTCCGAAGAACAATTCGTAATGAAGGTCCAAGTTCTTAGAACAGACTTGCACGAAAATGCTGCAACTGTAGAGCGAAAGATGAATGTCAAAAAATATTCGCGTTTATATTCCCCTCAATGAAATATCCATCCAACGGTCATGAAGCAGCCAAAATTGTAAATGTTATTCAATATGAAAGTCCAAAAATGGAAAAGTAACTATCTCAACAGTCCCCACAGAAAAAATAATAACAAATGAGAAAACCATATATGTAAAAGTACCTGAGTATTTTTGTTCCTGTAGAAATAGTCCAATAGTGAACTCACTAATCCATGTGGTATTGAACAAAAACATTCACCTCTGCCCGTTTAGAAGCACCAGCTCATCTCCCTGTTAGTATCCAGCACCTGAGTAATCCCCGAATGACCAAAGGACATCCGAAATAGCTGAAACCATGTGTTCACAAACCCAAGCGTTGTAATCTGAAAGGACTTTACAAAAATCTACGCCTCTGCCCGTGTTAAAACACCAGGTCGAGTCCTTGTAAATGTCCCACATCAAAGTAATCCCAAAGTTGTTTAAAGAACATGAAAAATAGCTGAAGCCATGCTTTCTCCAAAAAAAGCGTTGCAATCTGACAAATAACTCCACAAAATGAAATCCAAGGCAACGAAATGGTAATCCACTGGAACCCACCGAAAAGGCACATGCAAAGATGATGTACATAAAGCGATATGTAACATAAACGCCAACTCCAGATGAGGAGCCCTCCTCAACAGACACAGGAATAACACAAAATGGCTCTACTGCGACTCCTTAATCCATTCCAATGCCAACAGCCAGCAAAACATAAACGTGAACAAGAAAAGGAAGCTAGCAAGTACGGCTGGTGCAAGGCAAGCAAGCTAGTTGGACCAGAAATGAAAATTGCCAGCACCAAGAATGGATTAAATAATAGCTTTTATTTAAGCTGAATTTCTAGACCGGTTTCAGCATATTGCTTTCATCAGTAGATAGTTACACATGAAATGAGAAGGTCCTGCTTTAAATACCTTTCTAACAGGAGGTAGAATGACATCATATCCTGTCCCAAAAAAGAAAGAGAATGTTACAAAATAAACATCAAAGTAAAAATTATCATAATTCATATATTGTTCATTTTTTGACTTTAATATTGTTATTAGAATATGTTCATTTTTTACGCACATGCATTTTGAATTGTTTATTAATATTTATTTTTACTTTGATAAACATTCTCTTTCTTTTTGGGACAGGATATGATGTCATTCTACCTCCTGTTAAAAGGTATTTAAAGCAGGGCCTTCTCATTTCATGTGTAACTATCTACTGATGAAAGCAATATGCTGAAACCGGTCTAGAAATTCAGCTTAAATAAAAGCTATTTAATCCATTCTTGGTGCTGGCAATTTTCATTTCTGGTGCAACAATATCCTAGACCTAGTCATTACCAACATGAGTGACTGGTGTTCCACACCTGAAGTCAACTCCTCGTTGGTCAGATCCGACCATAAGCTAATCACCCTAGATATCCACATCCCGCCCCCACCCACCATTAAGGAAACCACGGTAAAAAATTTCTCCAAAGCCACCTTCATGCTTCTTAAGACAGAAAGTGGCAAACTTCATGACACCCATGCAGATGGACAATACAGCTACGACTGCTGAAACCTACGCAGATGCACTCTATAAGCACTTACATGAGTGCATGGATTGTGCTATCCCAAACAGAACCAAGACGCTATCCTCCAAAATAAGGAAGCCAATCTGGTGATCCCCTACCTTAAGCAAACTCTACAACAGATGAAAGAAACTGTTGCAAAAGAGAGTAAAATTCCATGAGTGGAGGAGCTCCCTGGTCAGCCTCAGTAAGAAGCTGGGAGCCCTTATAAGATCCTCCAAAGCTATGTACGAAAACAAAATTGCCACTGATTCTAAGGGAAACCACAAAGTATTCTATAGCTATGTCAAGAATATCAGTGACAACACCCAGACCTTCTCTGAGTTACAGCACAATGGCATGAAAATTACAGAACTAACTGATATTGCCAACATTCTGGCAGATAGGTTCAGTGCTAATTTTACCCCCCTCTCAACCCCTAAAGGGCCCATATCTATACAGGAAGAATGCAGAGTCCCTGTAATCACATCTATGCAGGTAAAAGCTGCAGTCTCTAAAACCAAAAACACCACATCCATGGGGCTGGACAACATCCCAGGCTGCATTTTACACGAACTGTGAAGCAAACTGGCTCCCCACCTAAGCACCATGTTCAATCATAGTCTTTATGCCCACTGAATGGTGCACAGCAACAGTTATCCCACTTCACAAAGGGGGAGCCACCACTGATCCTGGGAACTATTGCCTTATTAGCCTGACGAGCATGGTCTGCAAGGTCATGGAATGTATCATCATGGAACTCATAAACAAAGACATTGGTAAACTCCAAACTCTGGTCCTCACCCAGTTCGGGTTTGTGAAAGGTAGATCATGCCTTCTGAACCTGATCATAGTATTTGAGGCAGTCACCAAAGCCGTAAGGTGGTTCACACAGCCTATCTTGACCTCGCCAAGGCTTTTGACACCTACCTCCATTCTGGAATTGTAGCTAAACTCACTAAACTAGGTATAAATTCCTACGTCACAAGATGGATTGCCAACTGGCTCACTGATAGAACCCACACTGTATGTAAAAGTTGCAGACTCCAAATCTGACTTCAAACCAGTGACAAGTGAAGTACCACAGGGTTCAGTCCTGGGACCTCTCCTGTTTGGTATCCTCTTCTCTGAGGTACAGGCTAATACAGAAGGCCTCTGGCTAACGAAGTTCGCAGATGACTGTAAACTAGGAGCCATAGTCGTGTCCCCAAATAATGTGGACATCCTACAGAAGGGCCTCACTGAGACAGATGCCTGGTGTCAGAGGCATGGCCTCAAGCTCAAAGTGCATTGTCATCCCCTTTGGTAAAAACTCTGTACCCATGAACTACCACATAAATGGCAGTCTACTTAACGCCAAATGTGTGATGAGACCTTGGGACCCAGGTGGACAGTAGGCTCTCCTTTGATAATCACGTTGCCACACTAGTCGGGAAATCCTTCTATGTGGCACACCTCATCACAAAAGGGTTCTCATCCAGGAAAAAGAGGTCATTGTTCCCCTCTACTCGGCACTTATTAGACCCATTATAGAGTACAACACCCCTTTTGGAATGTACCTCGCAAGACATCTGCATCAGCTGGAAAGGCCACAGAAGTACCTCACAAAGAGGATTACTGGCCTCAAACAGATGCCCTACACTGACCGTCTCAAAAAACTCCAGCTTTACTCTAGCATATCGCCTACTCCGAGGAGATCTCTGCCTAACATATAAAGCTATGTCAAACCCAGAGCTGTTGGACATGCTACACCTAAAGAAATCCCAATCCCTCTAAGCTACACTCTCTAGGGACCTAAACCTTGTCACCACAATAAACAGGACATGCTGGAGGGATAGATTCCTGTCCCAGAGACTTCCTTTACTCTTGAACAAGCTACAGCTACCCATCTATGTCATTCAAAGTTCCTCATTGGCAAGAAAAATCTTGATGAGTGGATGGGAAATAGGAAATACATCCCGGATATCACTTCTGTGGCCCTGCTCGACAGGGGCACAGGAAATTAACTTTCTTGGGTGGTGTAAGCCAGGGAACCTTGTTGGCTAGGCTTACTTAGGCCCTTGGGCCAATAGTCTAGTACCTACCTATGATAGCAGCAAGAATCTTCAACTTCTGGGGCCATCCTTGCTGTGACCTATTCGCCTCCCCAACTAACTACAAGTGCAGCAGCTGTTTTGCCCTGACCTCCCCCTCGGGGACAGTCACAGAGAGACACTCTAGTCCACGCTTGGCCCTCGGGCCTACGTTATGCTTATCCTCCTCTTCCCCTCATCTCCCAATTTTTGAAGAAAGCACGGTAGTTGAAAAGCAAAGTGATCCTCATTGCTCCTTATTGGCCTCGACAAGTCTGGTTCCCCTTCCTCTGGCCTCACCTGCTAGATCAACCGTGGATCCTAAGTCCATCCCCAGTGTTGATCTCCCATCCACAGGGTCTGACTCACCCAACCCTGCAACTAACAGCTTGGTTTCACCACCTCCAATGATTGCCAGGTAAGAAGACCTCTCGTCCTCTGTGTGCAATATTCTTATTGCATTTCATAAATCGTCCACCAGACTAATGTATCTCAATAAGTGGAAAAGATTTTCTCTATGGGCAGTGAATAAACAATTAGACCCTTTGTCAGCCCCAGTTTCGGTGGTTTTGGATTACTTATCACATCTTTTCCACTCTGGGGTGTCTGCCTCTACTATTCGTGTGCATTTAGCTGCCATTTCAAATTTCCACATTGGTTTTCAGGATTCTTCCCTTATGCCACAGACTCTAAAACTTTCTTGAAGGGGGTTATTCACTTAAAACCTCCCTTTAGAAAAGCAGTACAACCTTGGGATTTGGCATTGGTTCTGCAAGCTCTAACAGCTCCCCCGGTTGAACCTGCGTCTTCATGTGATGTAAAATATCTCTCTTGGAAAACTTTGCTTCTTATTGTAATTACATCGGCCAGATGCTTGTCAGAACTGCAAGCCTTATGTGTCATACCTCCCTATGTTATATTTCATAAGGATAGGGTATCACTGAGAACTAATTCTTCCTTTTTACCAAAAGTGGTGTCAGAGCGGTCTATCAACCAATCTATTGACCTTCCAGTGTTCTTTCCTAATCACCCTAACAAGGGAGAGTATTGCCTGCACTCCTTGGATGTTCATAGGCAAGTATGATTTTACCTGGACAGAACAAAATCTACCTGTAAATCAGACCAACTGTTTCTGGCTTTTTCTGGACCTAGACAAGGTCATCCTGTCTCAAAACTTACATTGGCTTCATGGTTGAGAAATTGTATTACCTTTATCTACAACAATAACAATGTCATCTTGCCTCAGAGTGAAAGCACATTCTACAAGGTCTATGGCAATTTCAGAAGCTTTCCATACTAGGGCTTCCCTCAATGATAGTTTCTCAGCTGCAACTTGGGCCAAACCTCCTACCTTCATTCTTCACTACAAATTGGACTTGGCCTCCAGAGGTAGAGCTTCCTTTGGCTCCATGGTGCTCAGAAATGTCCTTCCATGAGGGCCACCCAGGGATACAGGTAGCTGGGGACTCTGTCCCATCAGTAAGGAATGAACAAAGATTAACAACATCAGATAAAGAAGTTATGTCTTACCATAACGTTCCATCTGTGTTGTTGATCTCGGTTCATTCATTACTTCCCACCCTCCGGAGGTTCCTGGTTGATCTCATGTACTCCTTTATTGTAGCTCTGTTATGACCAGACGTAGCTTCTACTTTTGCCTATCAACTTGCAAACTCGATCTGCGGTAACAGGGAGAAAAGCATTCTGGGTAGGTCCTTGGCTCGAGAGTTTTTGGCTGACGCGAGCTTGATTATTTGGCCGGCTCGGTTCCGAGGATGGAACCGATAACCCATCAGTAATGAATAAATGAAGATCAACACCACAGATGGAACGTTATGGTAAGACATAACTTTTTTCAACACACATCTATACAAACCAGTTTGATTTGCACATGGCATACAGTTCTAATACATTTGTAACACAAGCATCTTGTTAAATAATTTTGATATTCATAAATGACTTATAACTTTTTACAAAATTCCAGATAGCTGTGCTGAAGTACCTCCTTTTGTCTCAACATCATGGCTGTTTTTCTTTTCTTCACAAAACCTCAATTTTGGAAACTGAGCACATGTATTCACTGATGTTCCAACAGTAATATAGCTCAAAGCAATAAATCATGAGCTGTATAAAGTTCACAACAAAAACACTGTCTGGTGATTAAAAGTTAATTTAAAATTATTTATGAAATTGTAACGTTCACAAGGTTTCACTTAAGAAACGGCACTTCTTCAGATATTAAAAATTAGTTAAATGATAGAAGAGCATTTTAAATAGCGATTGAGTGGTAGAAGCCAGCCAGTAGAACATGTTGTATAATATTAATTTAAAGGGGCAAGTATGTAGTTTGCCATTTGTTTGTTTTTAAGCTTTAGAATCTGTTTGATGCTGACAAAACTACTGTCTGAGATGCATATAACCCTGAAGTCGTAGTAATCTCGATAATTATTCTGCAATGGAATATCCCTACTTTTGGGCCTTAACATCACATCTGATCCCAATTTTCATTCTTACCTCAACTGTTGGGTTCGGATCCAGCTCGGCCATTACTAAAGTTCGTAGTAACTAAAAAGGTCTTGAGCTTCTCCCTTACCCTAATATACCCAAGATCTCATTTGCCATTTTTTCCCATAAGATGTGGTCAGTCGTAGGTCAAGTTTTGATTATTATGTAGGTGGATAAGTGGAATTTATTTCTTCAAAAATCTCAATATTACTGGTACATGTCTTTATTACTTATTACTCACGATGGTGGTGCTGCGGTAGCATTGTCGCCTCACAGTAAGACGCTGTCCGGTTCGATTCTCAGCTAGAGCGTCTTCTGCGTGGAGACATGGGTGAATGGGCGTACCTTCGTTGAAGGTTGTGCGTCAGGGCTGGTAACTCGGCACGTAAAAATCAACTACCAATCATTAGCAGGCCGGAGTTCCGCTGTGGCGACCCCTAACCGGAAAAAGCCGAAAGACGCAAGCAAACATGTCTTTACTACGTATTATCCCTTACTCTTGTATGTTAATGTACCACTTCTTTACCTTTATTGGCAGCTTTTTCCCCTCTTTTGCTATTTTTACATGCTTTTGTATTCCTTAAGTGTCATTGTTAGTAATATTTTTTGTTGTTGGCATAGTATGGCTGAGAAGGCTTCTTTTGGCTTTAAAAAAGGCTTGAAGTGTGGGCATAAGTTGCCTAGTTCTGATTCTCATACATTGTGTTTTATTGCGTAGGTTTACAACACCTGCAGAAGGATTGCTCTAACTGTCGTAATTTTAATCCCTGAGCACTTGTGGACAGAAAAAATAAGCTGATTCTTTAAGGCTTTTACTACCTTCTTCTTTCAGTGAAGCTGCCGGTGGGGCTCTATCCCCCAAACCAAGGTCTGAGTCGAAGTCTGTGATTTCATCCACTTCCTCGGCTCCATCTTCCAAGCCTTCCAGGAAGAGGTCTAAATTGGATTTGAGAAGGTCTCAAGCCTCTTTTCCCTCAGATCTGAAGAAAATGGATCCTACATCCTCTGATCTGACCCAAGAAGCTTTCAGATCTGACTGCTCTGGATCCTGATCTCTTGCCAGAGACCCGATATTCTCCCTCTGTTGATCTCCTGGCTTCCAGGCTCCCTTCCCCACTATTGAAAGGCACCCTACAAAGTCACCTTCCCAGGCCTTCTCTCGTTCATCCAGGAGTTTGACTGAAGAAGATGTAGATTGGATGATGAAGTTTCTCTCTGCACAGATATCTAGATGGGTTATTTACTGGCCCCTACCATTTCAGGTCAGGAGGCCCAGCCATCAACCACTCCACCACCTCAGACTTCTCCTGTGATCTCTTTGCTTGCTTCAGAGTCCCTGGGTCTGAGTCTTCTGGGTATGTCCAGCTTGGATCCGAAGATAACTCTCAAATGTCCCTGTTCTGACATCTTTGGGTCCGGAGGACTGTCGCAGCCAAAGCTTCCTTGCTGGATCCAAGGAGGCGGGCTAGACTGAAGATGGAGCCATCTCTGTGCCTTGGGGACTCTGCATTGGACCACTCAGCTCCAGCTTCCTCCTTGGGGTGATTGTTTTCGGCGCAAGAGAGGACAATGGTCCAGAAGCCTGCCTTCTCTTTCTCTGGGGCAGTCTGCCTTTGAGGTTGTGAAGAAAGTTTTCTCTGCTCCTACAGCACTGACAGATCCAACCCCATTCGGATCTCCAGTCGCTCTCCCACATGTCTCTGTGGTTGGAGCCTCATCTTTCGAAGCTACAGGGACAGCCAGCCTGAAACCTCCAGACTACCCAATAGGGTTACATAGTGCCTTCTGACACTTCCCTGGAGCATCCCACCGAGGAAGTCCCTAAGAAGAGAAAGTGCAAGAGGGGGCACCTGGACTCTCCACATGAGGCAGTCACTGAGGATATGGACGTTGACAAGGGTGAAGGGTCCCAGTGATTACCTCCAGAAGATGTCATATTTGGAGACATCCTTGAGATCTTGAAACAGAGAGGTGATTTGACCCCTAGCATCCCTTCACTGGAGGAGTCCGTATTTCTGGAGGCCTTTGGAGCTGGCCCATCTACTTCCTGGGTTACTCCGCCCACCGACAAGCTCATTTATTTGTTCTCTCGGTGGGTGTGGAAGGAGCCTGACTCAGTTGAGCCAATACCCAAGAGGCCAGACAAGATTCTGGCTCTTCCTGTAGGGAAGGAATTTGGGGGTCTGGGGATGCCAGTGGATGTAATGGTCATGGCGGTGGCCACCAAGAAGGAACTTGCTGATCAAAGTTCCTCTGTTCATCCCCCTAACAGGGAGTCTAGGGTGATGGACAGATTTGGGAGGAGTGTCTATGCTTCAGCGACCTTTGCTCTTAGGTCACTGAAATATTTGACTTATTTTACTAGGTAGCAAAGGG
Organism: Protopterus annectens; assembly: GCF_019279795.1. Taxonomy (NCBI): domain Eukaryota; kingdom Metazoa; phylum Chordata; order Ceratodontiformes; family Protopteridae; genus Protopterus; species Protopterus annectens. The sequence goes on along the minus strand of NC_056749.1, from coordinate 59,562,528 downwards.
ACTTGATCAAGGAACTTTCAGATTCCTTACTGCTGAGCCCCAGTCGTCTGTGGCACCTCAATCCATTTCAAATTCGTCCATGATACTTATCTCACATGCAGCTGAAGGTAGCAAGTTCAGGCATGTCCATTAGGAGGGACGCATTGGTGGGCTTATGTGATTTTACATAGTTGTTCAAGTCTTCGTTTGTCAATGCTCCTATTGATGGCAATTTTGTTTGGCCCCACAGTATAGGACACATTATCCAGGTGTGAGGAGGATGGAAAGACCCTTTCTGCAGTGGGCATATGTTTTTGACTCCTCTGATCCTTTTCTAGGAATCAACAAGGTGGTCAAAAGATATCGTTAAGTCCTAGGGTCCTTTCCAGGACACACTTGGAGAAAATTCCCCTAGGGGCAGATGGGGGAACTCAAATGGATGCTACCACTCCCATGGCAGAGGAGTCCTGCAAAATCAGGGGTTCAGAGATTCCTTCTCTGATGGACTCTACCAGCGTTCCTGAAAGGAGGCCTGATTGTCCCCCACTGGAGGCAGTCGGGGTTCAGCTATCCCTGCACCAGAGAGTCTGCCTAGACATAACAAAAGATACTTGGGTGCAGAGGATTATTCCAGAAGTTATATAATTCCCTTTTCCCTTCCACCTCCAATTGTATGAAAAATTCCCAGTGTTCCTCCCAGTCAGAGGAAGGAAGCAGCACTTGAAATACAACAGCTGCTATAAAAAGAATCATCCAGGAGGTCCCGTCAGCCCAGATAGAATCTGGAACTTACTCAAGATTCTTATTAGTACCAAAAAAAAAAAAAAACAGGACTGGAGTCCAGTTTTGGATCTTAGCAATTTCAACAAATCAGTTCGATCATACAAGGTTTCATATGGTCACGATTCAGTCCATTTTGTCCTCCCCTGGGTAAGGATGACTAGATGTGCTCCATAGTATACATGCTGAAGGTCTATCGCACAAAAATGAACAGACAATCTAGAAGGTATTTACGCTTCTGTCTGGGAGCCAGTTATTTTCAGTCCAAAGTGCTGCCCTTTGGCCTCACCACAGCCCCCAGGGTGTTCACCAGATGCATGGCAGTGGTGGCAGCTCACTTAAGACTGCAGGGATTCAAGGTGTTTCCATATCTGTAAACACCAGAAAAGCCAAAAAAAAAAAACAAACTGGATAAAAAAGCTAGGAAATCACTCCACTGGTCACCCACAAGTAAAATATAAAGTCCTTGTAGGGGGACTTCTTCCGATAGCAGACATGTACAAATGCAAAGTTTAAATAAAAAAAGTCATCAATCATGTGACACTTAACACACACCTCCATTTAAAGACACCCTTCCCTATGAGATCCGCATATTATTAACTGTAACATTTATTGCAATATTTTACAAGTAATGCCTTAAATATACTGTTACTAAAATATTTAGCCTAAAATTCAAAATCAACATTTATTTCATGTATATTTTTATTTTTAATGTCTTCATTCTGATGAAAATTAAAATGTTAAAATAATTTATCCTGACCCATTCTGTCCACGTGACAGCACCTTACAACCAGAGGGTATAGACTCAGTCACACCTTTCATGAGCCTACCTCTCTAGATTTTTCAATTTAAGAATGCACAGGATAGAATACACTTCTTTCAGTCCTGGAAAATGTCAGGTGTCTGTACGAAGCTGCCACCTCAGTTCAAGTTTCTCCAACATTAATAGGTTCATAGGTAGGTACTAGGCTATTGGCCCTAGGGCCTATATAAGCCTAGCTGTTTTTTGTCACCCAAGAAAATTATTTTCCTGTACCCCTGTCGAGCAGAGCCACAGAAGTGATCCCCAGGGTGAATTTCCTATCTCCCATCCAAACATCAAGATTTTTCTTGAAGAGTGCTAATGAGGAGCTTTGTTTGATATAGATAGGTAGTTTGTTCCAGGGTGTGGGAAGTCTCTGAGATAGGAATCTATCCCTCCAGCATGTTCTGTTTATTGTGGTGACAAGGTTTAGGTCCCTAGAGCGTGTAGTTCGGAAGGATTGGGATTTCTTTACGTGGAGCATGTCCAACAGCTCTGGGTTTGACATAGCTTTGTATGTTAGGCAGAGATCGCCTCTGAGTAGGCGATATGCGACAGAGTAAAGCTGGAGTTTTTTGAGACTGTCTGCGTAGGGCATCTGTTTGAGGCCGGTAATTCTCTTTGTGAGGTATTTCTGTTGCCTTTCCAGTTGTTGTAGATGTCTTGTGAGGTACATACCAAGAGAGGCATTGTAGTCTATAATGGGTCTAATGAGTGATGCGTAGAGGGGAACAATGACCTCCTTTTTCCTGGATGAGAAACCTTTTGTGATGTGTGCCATGTAGAAGGATTTCCTGACTACTGTGGCGATGTGATTATCAAAGGAGAGACTACTGTCCACCTGTGTCCCAAGGTCTCTTATCACACTTTCGGTGTTAGACTACCGCCTTTGTGGTAGTTCATGGGTACAGAGTTTTTACCAAAAGGGATGACAATGCACTTTTTGGCACTGAGCTTGAGGCCATGGCTTTGACACCAGGCATCTGTCTCAGTGACACCCTTTTGTAGGATGTCCACATCGTTAGGAGATTTGATTATGGCTCCTAGTTTGCAGTCATCTGTAAACTTTGTTAGCCAAAGACCTTCTGTGTTGGCCTGTACTTGTAATACCAAACAGGAGAGGACCTAGGACTGAACCCTGTGGTACTCCACTTGTCACTGGTCTGAAGTTGGATTTAGAGTCTGTTACTTTCACAGTGTGGATTTGGTCAGTGCGCTAGTTGGCAACCCATCTTGTGGCATAGGGATTTATACCTAGTTTAGTGAGTTTGTCTATAATTCCAGAGTGGGGGATGGTGTCAAGCTTTGACGAGATCTAGATAGGCTGTGTGTGTACCACCTTACCCTCATCTTCCATTTGAATTCACATAGTCAATAGACCTACATTTGAATGAATGATCTGGAAATGCTTGAACATGTCTAGTTAGTGCACTTTCTTTTTTCATTTTGGAAATATAATATAAATGCTCATACACTCAAAGGGAAGAGGTGGTCCTGATTCATTAATGTTGTGAGAATCTTGAATTGAGGTGGCAGCTTCGTACAGACGCCTGCCATTTTCCAGGATTGAATGAAGTGTATTCTATCCTGTGTATTCTTAAATTGAAAAATCTAGAGAGGTAGGCTCATGAAAGGTGTGAGTGAGTCTATACCCTCTGGTTGTAAGGTGCTGTCATGTGGGCAGAATGGGGCAGGATAAATTATTTTAATATTTTAATTTTCATCAGAATGAAGACATTAAAAATAAAAATATGCATGAAATAATGTTGATTTTGAATTTTAGGGTAAATATTTTAGTAAGTGTATATTTAAGGCATTACTTGTAAAATATTGAAGTAAATGTTACAGTTAATATGTGGATCTCATAGGGAAGGGTGTCTTTAAATAGAGGTGTGTGTTGTCATGATTGACGACTTTTTTATTTAAACTTTGCATTTGTACATGTCTGTTATTGGAAGAAGTCTCCCTATAAAGAGAGACAAAAAGCGCTTAATAAAACGGACTTTATATTTTACTTGTGGGTGACCAGTGGAGTGATTTCCTAGATGTTCATCGTGTTACCCTGCTGCGGTCATCTGTCATAGAAAAAATAAACTTTAAAAATGATCAATACATGGTAGGTTCAGGTTAAGGCACTTTAATCTTGCAGCAATGAGACAAAAACGTGCTAATACAGAGTTTGTCTAACTAAAATCGGGAAGTGCAGAGATTTTTATACATTTTCTAATCAGGCATTGCCTACCAAGCTGACGTAACAAATCACAAGTTTTAACATCATCATTACATAGCAGCTGTTTGTTCATGATTTTCTGCTTTAATTTTCATCAGAATGAAGACATTAAAAATATACATGAAATAAATAATGTTGATTTTGAATTTTAGGGTAAATATTTTAGTAAGAGTATATTTAAGACATTACTTGTAAAATGTTGAAGTAAATGTTACAGTTAATATGTGGATCTCATAGGGAAGGGTGTCTTTAAATGGAGGTGTGTGCTTCCTAAGAAAAACAACGTGGCCTTGGTGACCACCGGTTAGGTACAGCTTCCCACTATGTTATGTTACCATTCAAGGTATTATAGCTAATTCGAGCACAAAGCAAGTACAGATTCTTCAAGCAGTCTTTTTTGTTTTATGTATCTCTCCTTTTCCGCAGCTGTGCATGTTCTCATAACACGAACAGAGCTGATTGTTCATATTCACTCATAAGAAAGAAAACAGTATTGTTCTATTCATACACTTTCCTGACCTAGCAGATAATCACCTGCTTCTCAGTACATTTCCAAAAGGCATAAACATGAATTTTGCAGTGCTAGCAAATACTAGGTCAGGGTGCATCTTGCAGTTTCAGAAAGCATACTGTGGTTTGAAAAATCATCTTATAATTTCATACAGAATTAAGCTTGTACATAAAAATAGAATGAAAATGTGTTAACACTTTTAGCTTCTAATAAGCATTAGACATATATAAAAATGAATATTTTTCTGACGTTTTCCCCCTGTTGATACTTTTTATTCTATTTTCAAAAGCATAAACAGTTTGCTTCTTCTCCTAACCTCTTCCATTCCGGATTTGCAGTTGAGAGAGTCATTTAGTTTAGACTTATGAAAGCATTCAATAACTCTTCAATTTCAGTACTTTGATACAAAGTCTCAGAAACTGATATGTCTATAAAATCTTTGATTAACCTTTTCATGCAGGGAATATCACAACAAATGCATGCTCCTAATAGGAGTAATCCCCCACAAATGGCAATCAGGATGTTCATTAGGCTGGAACCCCACCCCCCAAACAAATTCTGGAAAAAGTCCGTCTGAGGGTTTGGGCCTGGTTTGGTCATGGTCGACACTTGCTGGATCACCTCAAGATGGTCGTTTATCTCATGCTGGTTGTCAGGAATATACGAACAGCATTGTTCTTTGATTAAAGCGCACGTACCACCTCTCGCCGCTAGGGTGAAGTCAAGAGCCATGCGGTTTTGAAGTACCACAGTTCTCATAGCATTTAATTCATCAGTCACTAATTCGAGAGCAGAAAAAGTTGTTTTGCTCATAACTTCGAGAAGTTTGGACAGTTTTCTCAGCTCCCAAATTGATTTCACTGCGCCATATGCAGGGGCTATGCCTGCCCATGCTATAATAGTGTCACTCAAGTCCATATGTGTCAGTTTATCTTTGTTTTTCACTGAGTTATGGTTTCTCCACCCTGCTTCGATTCGTCCCACTGTATTTTTGGGTCTCTTGATTGGACTTCTAGGTTTACTGCTGACCTCTCTGACGTTTCAGATTTTTCCCTGAGGCAAAGCTGCAGTGTGTCATATGGCCGGAACCAGGTAACCCAAAAAACAACCGCCGGACCAATTCTCAGGTAGCCATTTGTAGGCCTTTTTTCCAAAAACAAAATAATTTTCTACTTTAGTATTGATATATGCTCGCCCTGCATGAAACATTTTCTTGTCAATAATAGAAAGTTGCTTAAAAAGAACAGGATTATGTTGTATTTCACTAACAGTTCTCTTCATTTTCTCAAAGTATTAGTCATAGTTTGTATCACAGATAGTTTCTGTCTTATTAGCCTTAATATAACATTTATAAGAAACAGTCACATTGCAGTTGCTCCAACCCACCTGAATAGTGTCATTTTTATAAAAACATACAATTCCTTTTTGTGTAACAGGTAGGTACAATGCTATTTTGTCTTGTGATTTCACAGGTGTAGTATCAAAAATCAAGTTTTTCTAGGTCTCATTGACCCCTAGGGGGACAGCAGTCATTAATAATCCCCCGTATGCTGTTGGTATAGCTGTGCAAATCCAGCAGTACGAAACATTAAAAGTCTCAGCATACACACCTTTAATTGCTTGGTAAGTGTTAAAGTTTGGATGCCAGTCTATAAGTAATGCATCACGTTTGTTCAGTTCAACTCGTGTGGCTGGAAAAAGGCAAGGCCACAGCAAAAAGATCATTGTTATCAGTATAGCTAACAGGATGATCATGCAATTTTTCTGAGGTTGTTCTGCATCTCTGTTTGCTCTATACCTGGTCATTTTGTTCTCGTTCTACAACAGTAACAAGGTTTTTGTCCAGTTCAAAGTTTTTAACCAATTTACAGTGTGTCAGATGAATCCAGGACACTTGCTCTGCGATCCTGACTGCAGTGGGTGTTGACAGTAGCACTTGGTATGGTCCTTCCCACTTTGGAGAACTCCAATTCTTTTTCTTCACAACCTTCACCCAGACCCACGTGCCTGGGACTACCACTGCTTCCGATGGTCTGGCTTGTTCTTCATCTGAAACAGAATTTAACTGCAGAAGTTTGTTATTCAAAAATCACCTCATATACTCTGCAAGTAAACTGTCAGCCTCCTGGTCTGCAGGCATGAGAGGTTTCCATTGAGGTGTATAATATGCCCTCCCAAATAGAATTTCAAAAGGAGTTAACCCTTTTACATTTGGAACAGTTCTCATGCTCAGCAGTGCCAGAGGCAGGCAGTGCACCCAGTTCTTTTTTTTTGTCTCACTAATCAATTTCCTAAGCTTGTTTTTCAGAACTCCATTATGCCTCTCTACTAATCCTGCAGATTGGGGGTGGTATGCACAATGGTTTTTCAGAGAAATCCTGAAATAACGGCTCAATTGTTGTATAGTTTGATTTACAAAGTGTGTGCCATTGTCACTATAAATCTTTTCAGGTATGCCAAATCTAGGAATAATTTCTTTAACAAGGACTTTTGCAACAGTAGCTGCATCTGGATTTTTAGTCGGAAAAGCTTCCACCCATTTGGAAAACATATATATAATGACAAGACAGTACTTTTTATTTTCACATTTGTTTAGCTCTATAAAATCCATACAGATAGTGTGGAACGGATATGGTGGTGTAGGGAAACTCCCTTGCTTAGGCTTCAGTGCCCCCTGTGCATGATTCTTGTTACAAACATGGCATGCTGCACAACATTTTTTTGTGTAGTTTGTAAATCCATACGTTGTAAATACTCGATTCACTAACTGTACCATCCCCCCTGTTGAGACATGGCACTGCCCATGGCTCAACAAAGCTGCATATCTAAACAAGTTAGATGGTAAAATTGGTTTTCTTTCTTTGGAGATGTACAGCCCTTTCTCAAGAATTGCTCCTCGTTTTATCCATTTTTGTTTTTCTACATTTGTAGTAAGTGTCTGCATTGTTTTTAACATTTCTAAATCTAAAATCTCAGATGGTTGTAATTCCTCACTCAAAAGAAATACTTCTGAAGCTGCTTGCTTTGCAGCTGTATCAGCTCTCGCATTACCTTTTGAAATCCTATCCTGTTTGGTATGAGCTACGCATTTACAAATAGCTACTTTCTGAGGTAACTGAATAGATTCTAACAAATCTAAAATAAATTGTGCATGATTAATTGGTTTACCAGTAGATGTTATCATTCCTCTATTTTTCCACTGCTGCGCAAAAACATGTACAGTAGAAAAAGCGTACTGGCTGTCAGTAAAAATGTTTACACATTTATCCTTTGCCAAGGTACATGCCCTTGTTAAAGCAATCAATTCTGCTGCTTGTGCAGATAAGTTGTGTGGTAAAGACTTTGCTTCTAAAATCTCAGTATCAGAAACTACTGCATACCCCCACTAGATTCTGTCCTGTAGGACCCCTCCTACACGAGCTGTCCACATAGTGTGTCACCTCGGCATCATCCAAGGGAACATCCGTGAGATCTTTTCTAGGCAGTGTCTTTTGCTCAATCCCCTGCAGGCAGCAGTGTGGTTTGCCATCTGCAGGGGTTGGGAGCAAGGTTGACAGATTCAAAGTTGTGCATCGTTCAATTGTCATATGAGGTTGGCTCAACAGTATAGTCATACAGAAAAGATGTCTAGCAGGAGAAAGATATGCTACTTTTTCTTGCAGTAAAATAATCACGACTGCGTGACGCACTCTCAATGTGAGAGGGTGGAATAACACTACTGAGGCTGAAGCCTGCACTACCATTGCAGCTGCGACTACTGCTTGTACACAGTGGGGCAAGGATCGTGCCAATGGATCTAACTGTGATGAATAGTAAGCTATGGGGCGTTGTTTGTCCCCATGTTGCTGTGTTAACACTGATGTCATATAACCCTGCTTACAATCTACAGTTTGGAAAAATCGTTTGATAGTTGGTAATCCTAAAACTAATGAGGAAGCTATCAGTTGTTTCAATTTGCAGAAAGCTGATTCTGCTTCTGGTGTCCATTGTAATAAATCTTGTGCTGCCGTAGGTTTCTTGAATATCAAGTTGGTCAGTGGAGCAGATTCCAAGGCATAGTTTGGAATCCAACTCCGAAAAAAATTAGTTGTACCTAGGAAGGACATAATTTCCTTCTTGGTAGTTGGTTTGGGTGCTTGTAATATTGCTGTTTTTCTGTCTTCATCTAATATTCTACCTTCTTTGGATATTACATATCCCAGGTATTTAACCTGTTTTTTCCAAAGTTGCAGTTTGTTTTTGTTGACTTTGTGTCCTTGAGTAGCTAAAAATTGTAGTAATGCTATGGTATCTTCTTTGCATTCTTGCTGGGTGGGGGCTGCCAGCAGAATGTCATCTACATAAAGTAAAATCTGGCTGCCTTTCAGTGGGATAAATCCCGCCAGGTTACTTGCCATTTCTTGTACAAATATTGTTGGGCTCTCACAATATCCCTGTGGTAGTCGCGTGTATGTATACCTTTTTCCCTGAAATGTAAATGCAAACCAGTGTTGGCTGTCAGGGTGTATCGGTATTGAGAAAAATGCATTGCTAATATCTACCACAGAAAAATACTTTTGTTGAGGTTTCAAATCATTTAATAAAGTGTGTGGACTCTAGGTATTACTGTGTCATTTACAGCTTGTAAATCTTGGACCATACGCCATTCTCCATTTGCTTTCCTAACAGGAAATAAGGGTTTATTACAGGGTGAATCGGAAGATTCTATCAATACTCCTTCCTTAAGTAAGGCTGCTATTATAGGTTTGATTCCTACTTCTGCGTCCTTTCTTAAGGGATACTGTCTCTTTTGAGGTCTAAATGCTGACTTTGGCGTGATAGTGACTGGTCCTGCTGTACGAATAAGTCCTACATCTGATTTCCCTGTTGACTAGAGAGTTTCTGGTATGTCTCGTAAGGCATTCTCTTCCTCTTCTAGTAAGAGTGCTAATCAGCTGTCCTCACTTGCCTGTAAGTGCACAGCTGGGTGTGTCTGTGTTATCCAATTCAACTTCTGCTTTTGTACTCCCTGTTCTGAAAGTTCCAATTCTGTTTGTTTTTCCCACCTTGTGACTTTTTCTCCTAAGTCTGCCCACTTCACATTCTTGTCTTTAGTTAAACTAACATGTGATAATCGATTAGATTTGTAAAGGGCTAGGAATTCCTGGGGCAGTGAACAGCTAACTACACTGTTTCCTTCTGTGTCCCAGTACAGATTACGTAATACTAATCTGTTAGCATGGTTTCTAAACAGATGTCCTTCAAGGATGCATCTGCAGTCCTTACAAATGGGTTGTCCTGTCGTCAGGCAGCCCTTCGGTCGGCCGGATTCCAAAGTCTGGGTCTGGCCTCGGCTGGTGTCGCACTTCACCCGACGTCATAGCTGCAGTTTTTCGGGTATAAAGGCATCAGCCGACGCCATTTTCCTCAGTCTTTCTTGCCGCGTGGCGCCCGAAGCAGAAGCTGTTCGCAAGTGCCGGTCGGTCAGAACCAGAGATTACTACTACCGAATACTTCTACTACTACCGAAGACTTCTAAAAAGCTAAGTACCCCGTTGGGGACTCTTTCTTGCCTCAGCCGATGTCAGAAAAAGTGAATAACTGTTTAACTTGTGGGAAACAAATACCTCATAAAGATTTCCACTCTTACTGCTTACCTTGTTTAGGCCCAGACCACGACGTAGCAGCTTGTCTAGCCTGTGCTTCTTTTAACCGACGGACGCTTAGACGTCGGTCGGAATTTGCTGAGGAGTTTTTCGGCTCCGATTTTGCTTATATTATGCCGTCGGATCCTCCGACTACACAAATATCTAAAAAGCGCAGGAAAGGACCGACACTCGCGGTCCGCGGTTTCGGCCGAAACCGTGGTTAAGCCAACCGCGAGTGTCTCGGTTTCGGCTGAAACCGAGCAAGCGGTTCTTCCTTCAGCCGAAAACTTACCTTCTACCGAGGCCTCTTCCAACTTGGTGGAATCGGCTTCTGAAATTCCACCTGCTGTTGCAGTTTCTCAGGAATTATCTGACACTATTCCCTTGGATATTTCACCCCCTGCACGTGGAGCTGCTAGGCCACCTGCAGCCATGTCCATTAAGGCATTTGCCAGGGCTAAAGCAGCTAAAGCTACTAAATCTGTGCCTGCTAAGACCCCCTCTCACAGGCCTAGCTCTAGTTCACAGATGCTTAGTTTAGCAGAGGATCTCATTTCTTTAATCCGGGGTTCCCAACCTCAACCAGACAGGGCCTCTCACCCACCTCCAGAGAAGAGGCCTAGAGCAGAGCCCCCTGAGCCAGTTTCTACAGATGATTCCTCTGATGATTCAGATAATACAGACCCTCCAGAGGCTCCTTTCTCCCCTTATGAAGACTCTGATGCTGAAGAATCCATCCCTTCTGCCTCTCCGCCTGAGGAATTTTCCTTTGGGGAAACCTTGCATGCTATGAGGGAACAATTTCAGTGGCAGGGCCAGGATTTTCAGACTCCAGAAAAGGCTTAGAACCTTTCTGCATTTACCACAACATAGGCCTTTAGCCATACCTCCAGTTCTTTCTGTTGTAGATGATGCATTTAATGATGCTTGTACTGCTCCTGATTCACTACCTCCGCCCCTGCTAAGCCCGATAGGTACTACAGGGTCCCGGACACGCATTACCATTTGTATAAGGCTCCTTTGCAGATCGAGACTATCTCCCAGGGACCTAAGGCTATAGCAGCTACCTCTGCCAAAAACCCTCCCTCTGAAAGGGAATCCAGGTCCTTAGAGAGATGGGGTAAAAAAGTTTACACTTCTGCTACTCTTTCAGCTAGGGCCTTGAACTGTCAATTTCACATGATCCAGTATCAAGAATTTATGCTAGACCAGTTAACCAAAAAGCTGTCCTCAGATGAACCATTAGACAAAAAATCTGTTCAGGAAATGGTACATAACATTCAGCAAGTCAGTAACCATTCTTTAAAATGCGGCTATGATGCACTGGAGGCTTCCTTTAGATCAGCCATGACTGGCACAGTTATCAGAAGGCATGCATGGTTAAAAGAACAGGCCTTACCAGACCATGTCAAATCAAAACTATTAGATGCTCCCATGGATAAGATCAATTTGTTTGGCTCTCCTGCACAACAGGTGCTGAAGAAGATGGAAGAGAAGGCAAAATCTGTCCAAACAGTGAAAGATTTCTTACAGGTCCAACCTCCAAGGTTTAGCAGGAATTGGCCCTCCAAGAATTGGTCCTTTCCAGACTCCTCCAGAGCTCAGAGAGGCAGGAATAGGCGTTCAAGAGGCGGAAGCCAATCCAGGGGTGCCTACAGGGGACGCCAGTGGCAGGGTAACAACCAGCGAGGTACAGCCACAGACACAGCCACCACCACAACTACAGGACAATCACAGTGACTTGGCTCTGGCGCCGCCTACCAGGGAACAACTAGAAGCACCCTTAGGCGGGAAGCTAGCCTTATTTTCAATAAACTGGCATTACATCACAAGAGACAAGTGGATTTTGCAGACAATAGACCAAGGTTACAGGTTTCATTTCCATACTCTGCCAGGGAAGAGAGCAATGCCAAACCTACCTCCAAATCAAAAGGCAGAAGCTCTGAAACAAATATCTCAGTTAAGGATGAGAGCTGTGGAAAAGGTACCATCTATGGAAAAAGGAAAGGGATTTTACTCCAGACTCTTCCTGGTACCAAGAAAAGAAAGCAAATGGAGACCTATTCTCGACCTGTCCAGTTTAAACACATTCCTCATTGTTCCAAAATTCAAAATGCTGACTCTACAGCAGCTTCTTCCCATGCTGGGCAAGGAGTCTTGGCTGGTAACTCTAGATCTCAAGGAGGCATACCTGCACGTCCCCATACGACCAAATTGCAGAAGATACCTCAGATTTCTTGCAGGATCAGAGCATTATCAATTCTCAGCATTGCCCTTTGGCTTATCTACTGCGCCCAGAGTGTTCACGAAATGCCTGGCATCAGTAATTGCTCATTGCAGGCTTCAGGGAATCCAAATCTACCCTTACCTGGACGACTGCCTGATACAAGCGGACAACAAAAACAAGCTAGCAGAAGACTTGAAAAGGGTCATTTACCTACTACAAGCCCTGGGATACACAGTCAATATGAAAAAGTCAAGGCTGATACCATCCCAAAGGATAACCTTTTTGGGTGCAGAGCTGGACACATCGAAACAAATGGCATTCCTAACAGTAGAAAAACAGGAGCAACTACCTCTCTACTTCTTGGCATTAACAAAGCAGAACCATCTAACAGCAAGAAAAGTCCTGCAAGCCTTGGGCTTCATGGCATCCTGCATAATATTAGTTCCACATGCCAGACTGCATATGAGAAAGTTACAGTGGTACCCAAGGAATTTATGGTCTCAACACAAGCACAGCCTAGAAACCCAAATTCCAATAATTCCATGCCTGAAGCAAGAATTCCAATGGTGGGCCCAGGCCTGTCAATCAGACACAGGACTGCCCTTCCACAGCACTCAACCAAGCCAAACCATCACGACGGACGCCTCAGACCTCGGTTGGGGGGCCCACATGCTGGACAAGTGCATACAAGGTTTATGGACTCAAGACCAGCTGCACCTACACATAAATCTAAAGGAAATGCTGGCAGTAAAACTGGCAATTCAGACATTCAGACCATTTCTTCAACAGGGTCAATTGATGATAAGGACAGACAACACCACAGTTATGTGGTACATCAACAAACAGGGAGGCACACATTCGTACCCTCTATGCCGGATGGCACTGGACCTCTGGAATGTGGCCCTGAGCTACAACATTCAGTTACAAGCAATCTTTGTACCAGGAAAAGAAAACATTCTAGCAGACATATTAAGCAGGACTACCACGGATGCCCACGAATGGATGCTGCACCCGGACATCTTCAAAACCATTACAAGAAAATGGGGACTCCCAGAAATAGACTTATTTGCATCCCCACGCAATCACCAACTAAAGAAATTCTGCACAAGGACGTACCACCCACTTGCTTGGAAGGTGGACTCCCTGTCTTTCAGTTGGAAAAACCTGACAGCATATGCATTCCCACCACTTCCTTTGATGCACAAGGTGCTATTGAAGATCAAAGAGGACCGTCCAAGGATCATTCTGATAGCTCCAGACTGGCCAAGACAACATTGGTACCCATTACTGAGGAGCATGTCTCGGGAACAAATATGGCCCCTAGCCCTGGTTCCCTTGCTGTTAACACAGAACAACTACAACATCCTGCATCCAAACCTGAAAACTCTGCAGCTGACTGCCTGGAACATTGCGTAAGACCAATTAACCCAAATTTATCCCAAAGGGTTAAAGACATTATCCTGGAGGCTCAGACCCTCAACAAGGAAAAATTATTCAGCTAAATGGAAAAGATATCTCATTTGGAGTACTGCAAAGGAGAAGATGTGTCACTGGTAAACATAGCCAACATCCTGGAATACTTGGCAGAGCTCTTCCACAAAGGCCTGTCCTATTCTTCCATTAAGATTCATGCATCAGCTATTTCAGCAGAATACAACTTGGATCCTCCAGTCTTCTCACATCCTCTGCTCAGGCAGTTTCTGAGAGGAATTAAAAATGTAAAACCTCCTAGGAAGCCACCATTGCCAGCATGGGACTTGAACTTTGTGCTAGAAAAATTGACACTTCCTCCTTTCGAACCAGCAGCAACAGCAGAATTACAATACTTATCATGGAAAACTGCTTTCCTGCTGGCAATCACTTCAGCAAGAAGGGTATCTGAGCTACAGGCATTGGTGGCAGTACAACCCTTCCTGATCTTCCATCAAGATAGAGTTTCCATGAGAACAAATCCTACTTTTATGCCTAAGGTGGTCTCCAGAGTATCTTTAAATCAGGCTATCCACCTACCTACGTTCTTCCCCAACCCACAGAACAGGGGAGAAAGACTGTTGCATACCTTGGATGTACATAGACAATTACGCTACTACCTGGACAGGACCAAGGGCAATAGAAAAACTGACCAGCTACTGGTAGCATATGCAACAGGAATGGAAGGAAAAGCAATTTCAAAACAGACAATCTCTAAGTGGATAGGAAATTGCATTAGATTTTGTTACTCCTACCATGGAAAGAAAACTCCAGAAAACATCAGGCCTCACTCTACAAGGGCTACAGCCACTACCACAGCTTTCCTACGAGGAGTGGCTACCAAGGACATTTTAGAGGCTGCTACTTGGAGCTCCGTGCATAGATTTGCCAAGCATTATAATTTACCTTTATACTCTAGATCCCGAGCAGGTTTTGCCACTGCTGTTTTGCAAGGGATCTTAACTAGACCATAAAATTATTTTTCCTCCTCCCCCAGTTTGGCTATGGTATTCTACCCATTTGTAAGGACTGCAGATGCATCCTTGAAGGACATAGTACAGTTTTGTACCTACCATAAATGTAGATGTCCTATAGGAATGCATCTGCAGTCAGGATTACCCACCCTCCTTTCCCCTCTGTGGTGGTACTAGGGTATTTGCCCATCTTATAGCTAGCTGGGAGAATCTATTATGGTGTATTTGTTTGTATATATGTACATACATGCTTATGTTTTGTTTGCTCTCTACTATTTGGAATCATTGGCATTTATCCAAATTTAGCCTTCCTAGAGGGCACCTGGCATCTGGGGCAAGAAACACTGAGGAAAATGGCGTCGACTGATGCCTTTATACCCGAAAAACTGCAGCTATGACGTCGGATGAAGTGCGACACCAGCCGAGGCCAGACCCAGACTTTGGAATCCGGCCGACCGAAGGGCTGCCTGACGACAGGACAACCCATTTGTAAGGACTGCAGATGCATTCCTATCGGACATCTACATTTATGGTAGGTACAAAACTGTACTTTCTTGCTCATATTCTTTATCAGGTCCTGGTTTGCTACAGTAATATAGAGTGCAATGCAACAAATGCTGTTTATCAGTGTCAAGGGAGGGGGATTTACTGATGGCTACGTTCATCAGTTCTTCGGTTACTGCCCCTGACCAGTTGTAACCAAGTCCTGGCTGTAACAGTAAAATGTTTCACCCTCCGGTCGCACCACAAAAGTATCCATTTGTCGCTGTGCTTCCATACCCTGCATAGTTGGAACTACTGCTATGCCAAATATCTGCATAAGGTCTCTGCCCAAAAGATTCACTGGGCATTTTGCAGAAACAACAATTTTGCTTTTCTGGGTCATCCCTGAAACAGGGTCAGTTATTGCTATGTTGTGGGAGAGTTGCTCCCGATACAGCTGTTCATTAGCTGCTTTCACTAATATGTAATCAAGTGATTCTGACTTTTCTGGTAGTTTGGAAGGATGTATCAGGGTCCGTGAAGCCCCTGAATCGCACAGGAATTTAACTTCCCTCCCCTCTACCAGAAGTGTAACTTCCGGTTTTGTGTCTGCTAAGTAGAGCTCAAGGCTCAATAATGCTAAGTCTAATATTTCATTTTCTTTACCATTGGTGATTTCTTGTACTTCCTCTATTTCTTCTATCACATTTGCATTTGTCTTTTCTTGGTTATTCCCTTCTAGTGATTCTTGACTATCATATAGTCAGTCCTCACCCTCCTTGTCTTCTGTGGTTACCTTTTTATTTTGCCTGCAATCCCTTGCTTAAATGTCCCTTTTTTCTGCATTTAAAACATTCACCCCTTTTCTTGCTCTCTTCAAACTCCTCTGATCGCTTATCAGATTGTTTGTTTCCCTGGGTATTTTTCTTACCCTTCTTCCCAGTTTGTACTACAAAGACTTCTGATCCGTCGTCTTCTGCAAATACTTGAGTTTTCTTTTTCTTTTTGCTGTTAAAATGCCTTTCGGCATGTCTTGCATATTCAAGTAATGACTGTAATCTACTTGTATGATGATCTACCATGTGCTTTGTAATAAAGCTGCTAATGGGTGCAATACTGCCTTTCAAAAATGCATTCTTTAATTGCTGCTCATATGGGGAATCATGTGCTTGGTCTTCAGGTACCTGCACTCCACAATGGTTATTAAAACTTTCTAATAATCTGGCATACAAGTCCAGTCAGCCCTAGGCTTCCATTTCTCAGAGATTCGGTCTGTCAGACCTTTCACTCTGTTATCCAATTCTGCGTTACTATGTGGGAGTGGCCTATGTTTTGCGTCATGGGGATTCCAGTTGCCACTGATCATGTGCCAATCTGGACCTACGATTTGTCTGACTACTTTCTCTACTTCCTCTCCATTTAAATGGTAACTTAACCTCATGCCCTGTAAGTCTTCTAAGAATTTTCTAAAATTAACTTTCGGATGGGGAATTCCCTCTGTGGCTTTCCGGATGTCTTCCGGTGTCCACTGTCTATATACTAAAAGAGTTGGGTCCTGTCCTGCCTGTGGATTTGGTACTTCTTTGAGTGGATATCTCTTCTTCACTCATAGCTCGTGAATTTTTATTTATTTCATACAATTCAATATCCCCTCTTAAGTTGCGTGTTCGAGACCTAGTCTCGACAGGATCTCTGACAAACGGTTTTGATTTTGCAGGGACAGCTGGATATAGCGGAGGTGGATCAGCTTGTCTACTCGCTTCATATTCTGGTAAGGGAAGCGGAGGGGTCAGAGGGGCCGATGTTATTACCAAGTTATTGTCTTCTTTATCTAAAAACATTGCTTTTGAATTTTTATTCTTTTGTTCCCGGCGGTTTGCTTCCTCAAGCCACCTGTGTGCCTGAGGAACTCCCAATTGACGTTGCTTTTTTACCTGATCTTTTGCGTCTGTTTTAAGTTGTTTGACAAGTTTCAGAAGTGAAGGTTTATCTAATTTGCCATCAAATTTGTATTTATTAACCCATTTCGTATAGTACCTAACATTTTCGGCTCGCTGTAATTGCATATATTTCGCGTCTTCGGTTAAAGGCGGATCTCGGGAACTTTTTGTGCACTTACTTCCCATGTTGTCTTAACTTAGTTAGAAATTGTTACGTAACCCTTTTTATCATGTGGTACCACAATTTTTACTTCTTCACAGTTTATCTAGAATAACTGCCTACCTATCCTGTTTCCCTGATCTATGACAAGACAGCAATATTTTTTGTCCCTGATTTACATAAAATCTCCCTGACAAAAACAAATACTGTAACAAGTCCTTGATCTGAAACAAAGAAAAGGTAAATTCCTCCTTACCTGAGCCTCCGTGATTGATCGTCTCACCGGATCTGTTGACTCATCCTCCAATCGCAGATCAGAAACCGTGGCTGACCTCTTTTGAACGACAATTCAGTCGGAGGTCTTTCAAAGCAGAAGAACCGATGTGGCCTCTTCCCCGTATGGTTTCATGCCACCGGGCCCATCTGACCTGAGCTAGAGCAAGAGTTTTCCGGCTTGAAGGACCAATCTGTCATAGGAAAAATAAACTTTAAAAATGATCAGGTTAAGGCACTTTAATCTTGCAGCAAGGAGACAAAAACGTGCTAATACAGAGTTTGTCTAACTAAAATCAGGAAGTGCAGAGATTTTTATACATTTTCTAATAAGACATTGCATACCAAGCTGACATAAGAAATCACAAGTTTTAACATCATCATTACATAGCAACTGTTTGTTTATGATTTTCTGCTTGCACTATCAATTTTATGAAAAACTTCCTAAGAAAAACAACGTGGCCTTGGTGACCACCGGTTAGGTACAGCTTCCCACTATGTTATGTTACCATTCTAGGTACTGTAGCTAATTTGAGCACAGAGCAAGTACAGAGTCTTCAAGCAGTCATGTGAAATTGTTCAATCTCGCCGTTTGTTCTTACACACTGGTTCGGAGCCGATCCTCGGCTCCGAGTCGGCCGCATCACCAGCTCCGCATCTTTGAGAATGCTCGAGGCACAGTAATATCCCATGATCCTCAGGTGATAACCCACAGATCTAGTTTGCCGCTAGCAGCAGATCGCATATGAGAGGCTCAGGCCAGTATATTTTTCTATATTTTTTCTATATCTTTTCATTTAGTAGACTTATAGTTAATTCTTAGTGTTTTTAAAATAAGTAATATAGTATAGCAGTGTTATTTGAGAGTGTATTTAGGTAGATTAGATAGTTTAATTTTTACTAGTTAAGGCCTGCATTTTTTTCTGTCAGGATTGACAGTATTTTACATAATTCTTTATATATATATATATATATATATATATATATATATATATATATATATAAAAGTGTGCTGTGTTTTGGATTTTCTATAATATACTAGGTTAGAATTAAACTGTTGGTTTATTATAATTATTATTATTATTCTAGACTTTTAAATTTTTACACATAGATTTATATAATGTGTTTCTTTGTGTGCTGTGTTTTTGGATATATACTATATATTCAAAATGTCAGAGAAAGCCAAATCAGGCTTTAAGAGATGTCAGTGTGGACAGATGATGTCCATTACTGATAACCACTCATCCTGCATCTACTGTCTTGGTCCTCTCCACTTGCAGGAAGACTGTTCCATTTGTCATTCCTTTAGTGGGAGGCTCATGCTGGAAAGACGCAGGAAGTTGGTTGACCGAGGGTTGCTTAAACCCGAATTTCAAGAGGCCCTGGACAAGGCTGAACAAGTATCCAAGTCTTCGAAGGGGTCGAAGTCTTCAAGAGTGTCGGAGCCCAAGTCATCGGCTCCGAGCACCTCTTTCCAGATTTGGACGCCGGCTCCTATGACCTCGGTGCCAAGCGTCGAGCATTTATCTCTGATCGAGACTCAGGTCTTGGAGCCGGTGTCAGAGGTACCACCGCCTTCTATCCTTCGCTCGGTGACGTCTTCAGCCCCTTCGACCTGTTCTTCGAGGCCGCTTTCCGACTCCGATGTGGACCGAGTGGTACAGAAGCTTATGGAGAACTCGGCTCTGTCCAAACTAATCGAGGTTTCATCCCAGCTGGTTTAGAAACTCAAGACTATTCCTGTCCCCTCGACACTTCCTCCTCCGAGACCCATCGAGTCATCGGAGCTAGGAATCGAAGAACCGATGATCGTAGTGCCTTCAGTGCCGAAGCCTCCAGTAGCGCTATCAGCCCCGTTGACCTCGGCTCCTTCGGAACCAGCTGGAGAGTCTCGGAGCCGAATATCTTTCCTAGGTTCCGGGGGGACAGTCGAACCGAGATGTCGGTTCCGACTCTTCCCCTCGGCGCCTCAGCTCAGATCAGTTCGGATCGGTCCTCTGTGTCGGAGCCCGTGGTCCCGATTCCGGAAAAACGACCACCTTCTTCAGATTGGGTCGGATCCTTGGATCGGGGCACCGGTGCCTTCGACATCATGAGGAAGGTCTTGTCTGATCAGACACATACATCATCAGTATCTTCTTCTCCTTCCCCAAAAGGTCCGCGTTCTGCTTCTGTGCCTTCGGCCCCTACCAAGCGTCGAGACCCAATGCCTCAGACAGCCCCACAGGGCGACACTGGTTCTTCGGCTGCATCCCCAGAAGCCCCTGCTGAGGATGTTCCGAGGAAACGATTGTGCAAGAGGAGGCACATTGATTCCCCCCAGGAATCTCTCACATCTGATACCGATTTAAATGAAACAGAAGGGTCCCCATGGTCCCCCTCTGAAGATTTCCCGTTTGCAGACATTTTGGAAATCCTGAAACAGAGGGGAGACTGGCAAACCCTTTCCCCTTCTGTGGATGAATCGGTCTTGCTGAAGGCATTTGGGGCTCAACCTTCTACCTCCTGGGTGACCCCACCATTTGACAAACTCATGAATCTAATAGCCCGGAGGGCTTGGGAAACGCCCGATACAGTGGAACCAGTCCCCCGCAAGCCCCCCAGGACAAATCTTACCTTACAAAAGGAGTTCCCGTGGATACTATGGTGATGGCGGCAGCCACTAAGAAGGAGATGTCTGAATCATCTTCCTCTGTCCATCCCCCTAATAAGGATTCTAGGATGATGGACAGGTATGGGAAGTGCATATTTAGTTCTGTGACTTTTTCCATCCGATCGCTCAACTACCTTACGCATTTCATGCGTTTACAGAGAGATCTCATTAAGGAACTGGGAGATGCTCTCCAGGGAAACACAGATGCTGCTGTCGCCGAGAAAGTGACAGTGCAACTTAACACCCTAAACTCCATAGTGAACTCGTCCATGAGGCTGATTTCATACGCAGCCGAAGGGTCGAGTAGAGCGGCAGCTTCAGCGATCGCCCTAAGGAGGCAATCCTGGTTGCGCTTATGCTTCTTTGCGGAAGCCTTCAAGTCTTCCTTTGCCAACACCCCCTTTGATGGTGCCTCCTTGTTTGGGCCCAAAGTAAAGGAGACTCTCACGAGGTGTGAACAAGAAGGGAAGACCCTGTCTGCCGTAGGGTTCCGTTTTTCTGTCCCATCTAGACCCTACCCCAAAGGGCAACGAGGCGGAAAAATGTGGTTCCGAAAGACTCTGGGATCCTTTTAGCCCACCCAAAGTGAGGCCCCCTCCAGAGGCAGAGGAGGGGGAAGAAATGGACGACGCCACCCAGCCGGCAGAGGGGGTCCGCAAAATCAGGGCGACAGAGATACTTTCTCTGGGAAGCCCTTCCAGCACTCCTGAGTGCAGGCCCGACTGTCCTACTCTGGAGGCAGTCGGGGGTCACTTGACCTTATACCCAGAGGCCTGGCTAAATCATACATCAGATTCCTGGGTAAAAAGCATAGTTACCAGAGGCTGCAACATTCCATTCATCAGAATGTCACCCAACCCCAAAAAGCTCCCAGACGTTCCACCCAGTCTGCGAGACCAGGCAACCGTAGAGATAAGAAGGTTGCTCGAAAACAGAGTCATCCACCCAGTCCCGGCGGACCAAATAGGATCTGGAACTTACTCGAGGTTCTTTTTAGTTCCAAAGAAAACAGGGGACTGGAGGCCAATTTTGGACCTCAGCAAATTAAATGCCTTCGTGAAAAAGGAAAAGTTCTGGAAGGTCACGCTACAGTCAATCCTTCCTTTTCTGCAGGAGGGCAACTGGATGTGCTCTATAGATCTCAAAGACGCGTACTACCATATCAAGATGGCCAGGGCATCCAGAGATCATCTGCGCTTCCGGCTGGGAGCCAGTCATTTCCAGTTTCGCGCTCTGCTCTTTGGTCTCACCTCAGCCCCCAGGGTGTTCACCAAATGCATGGCAGTAGTAGCACCGCACTTGAGACGAAGGGGATTCCGGGTGTTTCCTTATCTAGACGACTGGCTCCTATCCGCCACCACCGAGTATAGTCTTCTGCAAGCCAGGGATTACACCATCAGCCTCTGCTCCTCGCTAGGCATAACGGTAAATTTTGGAAAGTCTGTCTTATCGCCATCACAGCGTATCTTATTTATAGGAGCACAGCTAGACACTTCCCTGGCTCGAGTTACTCTCCCCCCACCAAGAGTGTCAGACCTCAGACATCAAATCTTGGTGCTTCTCCAAAGCAAGAGAGTCCCTGCGTGACAAATATTAAGAGTACTAGGCTTGATGGCAGCCTCCCTTATCGTAGTTCCCTTAGGCAGGATGCATATGAGGATTCTTCAATGGATGCTATTCGCCCAGTGGTCTTATCGACAGCTTCCACTATCTCACGAAATCTTGATCACGAACTCTTGCAAAAAGGATCTCTTGTGGTGGATACACAGTCAAGATCTAACACTAGGACGACTATTTGTGTTACCAAGTCCAGTAGCAACTCTAACCACGGACGCTTCCCTGATAGGGTGGGGGGGATTTTTTCAGGGGCAAACAGTCCAAGGTCAATGGTCCAACTTGGAGTACAACCTGCACATCAATGTCCTAGAGCTGAGGGCAGTGTTTCTAGCGTTGCAACACTTTCACAAGTCCTCACCTCAGGGAACAGTGACAGTTCAGACAGACAACATGTCAGTAGTCTGGTACATAAACAAGCAGGGGGGAACCAGATCTTGCCCGTTATGCAGAGAGGCCCTCAGAATTTGGCAATGGGCAAAGTCCACCGGATGCTTTCTGATAGCAACGCACATCCCAGGGACTTCCAACGTAATCGTGGACAGACTGAGCAGAGCCATCCTGTTCCCTCACGAGTGGTCCCTCAAACTTCAAGTGGCAGAAGAGATCTTCCACAGATGGGGCCAGCCTTGCTGCGACCTGTTTGCATCCCCATTGAATGCCAAATGCAGAATCTACTTTGCCCTGTTACCCCCTCCGGGGGGTGTCCCCAGGGACGCACTGGTACACGATTGGTGGCCCCCGGGTCTCCTTTACGCCTTTCCTCCTGTTCCACTAATTCCTAGGTTCTTGCAGAAAGCCAAACGTCTGGAGAGGACCATAATACTGATAGCCAAACGTCTGGAGAGGACCATAATACTGATAGCCCCATTCTGGCCTCGACAAATCTGGTTTCCCTTCCTTCAATCTCATAAAGTGGAGGAACCATGGATTCTGGACCCGGAGCCAGACCTGTTGACACATTCTTTGGGAGTTCATCACACCTTCCTCAAGTCCCTCAAACTGACAGCTTGGCTGCTCCGCTTCCCATCTTAGCCAAGTCGGAGTTACTATCCCCTGCAGTACAACAAATTATTGTATCTTCTCACAAACCGTCTACAAGGAAATTGTACAACAGCAAATGGAACCATTTTGCGCACTGGGTCTCCAAACAAGGTATAGATCCATTTGGGGCTCCAGTACACAAGATACTAGATTTCCTTACCACACTGTTTCAAGAAGGTGCATCAACGTCCACAATAAGGGTACAACTGGCGGCTATATCCAATTTTCATGTTGGTCGGGGAGATAGTTCTCTTCTGTCCCACAGGCTTTGTAAAGCTTTTATGAAAGCTGCCTTTCAACTCCGTCCCCCCTTTCGTAATCCAGTAGCCCCTTGGAATGTTAATCTCATGCTGTCACAACTCATGTTGCCCCCATTCGAACCAGCAGCCACAACCCCGTTAAAATTTCTTTCATGGAAAGCACTCTTTCTGGTTGCCATCACTTCCGCCAGGAGAGTTTCAGAGTTGCAGGCTCTATCTATCCAACCCCCGTACATGATTTTTCACCCAGATAGAGTAAACCTTGCGCACCAGTCCGTCCTTCCTTCCGAAGGTTTGTTCGATTCAAAACATCAATCCAATCTATCGAACTATCTACCTTCTTCAAAAACCATTCCAATAAGTTAGAATACACACTACACAAATTGGACGTCCACAGGCAACTGAGATTTTACTTACACAGGACAAAAGAATACAGAAAGTCAGACCAGCTATTTGTCTCGTATGCTGACCAAAGGAAAGGACAGGCAATAACGAAGGTTACCTTCTCCAAATGGCTCTCACATTGCATAAATTTTGTATATGCTGAATCGAAACAATTGCTCCCTTTCAAACCCAGAGCTCATTCTACAAGGGCGATCGCTACCTCTTCAGCCCATACCGCTCGTTTGCCTTTAGATACCATTTGTGCAGCGGCAACTTGGGCAGAAACCACATACTTTTATCGCCCACTATAAACTAGACAAAAACTCCAGGGACAGGGTGACGTTTGGTTCCACTGTACTCAGGAATGTTCTCCCTTGAGCCACCCAGGGAAAAAGGAGCTAGGGACGCTACCCGTGTGTAAGAACAAACGGCGAGATCGAACAATTTCACATTAAGAAGTTATGTCTTACCATAACGATCCATGTGAATTGTCATCTCTCCTTTGTTCTTACATTTCCCCCCCCCTCCATCCCCCGTCCTGCGGTCTGGGAGAACGGGTTTGACTGAATTCTTGTTCAGTCTTTCTCTAGATATTGTTAGCATTCAGCTTATTCTTGTGCATTAGGAATGGCATCTTTTCTCCTCTATTTGATGGCAGGGTTCCAGACAGTGTGTAGTGTTTGTTCTAAGTGTTCAGGACACAGTTCTAGAGGGATTCTTCTGGTATAGCAAACTAGATCTGAGGGTTAGCACCTGAGGATCATGGGATATTACTGTGCCTCGAGCTTTCTTGAAGATGCGGAGCTGGTGATGAGGCCGACTTGGAGCCGAGGATCGGCTCCGAACCTGTGTGTAAGAACAAAGGCGAGATGAACAATTCACATGGAACGTTATGGTAAGGACATAACTTATGTATCTCTTCTTTTCCGCAGCTGTGCATGTTCTCATAACATGAACAGAGCTGATTGTTCATATTCAGTCATAAGAAAGAAAACAGTATTGTTCTATTCATACACTATTCATACATTTTCCTGACCTAGCAGATAATCACCTGCTTCTCAGTACATTTCCAAAAGGCATAAACATGAATTTTGCTGTGCTAGCAAATACTAGGTCAGGGTGCATCTTGCAGTTTCAGAAAGCATACTGTGGTTTGAAAAGTCATCTTATAATTTCATACAGAATTAAGCTTGTACATAAAAATAGAATGAAAATGTGTTAACCATTTTAGCTTCTAATAAGCATTAGACATGTATAAAAATGAATATTTTTCTGACACATCACACTTGGGTTATCTTGTCGTCGGGTGGTCCCGCAGTCAGCCTGAGTTCCAAAGTCTTGGTCCGGTGTCTGTTGCTGTCGCTTCTTCCCTGACGTCAGTGCACCAGGGGTATTTAAGAGGTATCCGACACCATTTTCTCCAGTCTTTCTTGCCGCGCGGTGCCCGAAGCAGAAGCAGTTCGCAAGTGCCGGTCGGTCGACACTTGAGATTTTCGATTCAAGTTTCAGTCTGAAGTTTTCAAAGCTAAGTACCCCGTTGGGGAACCTTTTCTTGCCTCAGTCCGATGTCAGAAAAAGTTAACAATTGCATTTCTTGTGGGAAGCAAACACCTCATAAAGACTTTCATTCTTATTGTATACCTTGCCTAGGCCCAGAGCACGACGTCACTGGTTGTCTGTTTTGTGTTAGGTTCAATAAGCGAACTATAAAGCGAAGCTTTGATTTCGCTCAACACTACGGTAGGAAATTTAATTATACTATGCCGTCGGAGCAACCGACTACCGGCGTGCATAAAAACCGCAAAGATAAAGGCAGGCAGCCTAGATCCAAGCCAGACTCCGAGGCCTCTGCTGGCCCGGTCGCTGATTCTCCGTTTTTCAGTGAGGCGCCTACGCAGCCCCTGACGACCGCAGAATTGGAACCCCAGACCGCTTCGGATTCTCAAGCAGGGAGTACTAGGACAACGCAGCCATTTTCTTTAGGCCCTACCAACAGCATTGCAGAAGGAGAAGCCTGTGCTGTGGAAACACCTTCGGTTACAGAAGGTGTCTTTAGACAGACTACTCTCACCATAAAATCTTGTGCTAAGCTTAAGACTCTTTTAAAACCTAAAAGACCCCATGCCTAAGAAACAGATGCCTAAGATGGCTGAAGATTTGATTACTCTGATCAGGGGTTCCCAACCCCCCCCCCCCAGACAAAAGGCCAAGACAAGAGGAGGATTATGCCTCCTCTGATCAAGTCTCTATTTCCTCAGACTCCTCTGAGGAACAGGATTACTCCTTTCCCCCTTATGAAGATTCTAATGCTGAAGATTCCATCCCCTCAGCATCTCCCCCTGAAGACTATTCCTTTGGGGAAACCTTACATACCATGAGGGAGCATTTCCACTGGGAAGGTCGGGACTACTCCGGCTCAAAGAAAAGGCTCCAAGAGTTTCTTTTACTTCCCCAGCACAGACCACTTGCTATCCCTCCAGTTTTAGACATTGTGGATGATGTTTACTTCGAATCTAGTCTAAATCCAGATTCTCTGCCTCCTGCTCCAGCCAAACCAGACAGATATTATAGAATGCCTGACTCACACACATTCCTTTACAAAAGCCATGTTGCTGACCCAGAAACAATTTCCCAGGGTCCCAAAGGGGCTAAGGCTTCTATGGCTAAAAATCCTGTGCCCTCTGAAAGGGACTCCAGAGCACTAGATAGGTGGGGGAAGAAGGTTTACACCTCAGCTACTCTGGCTATGAGAGCACTAAATTGTCAATTTCACATGCTGAAATATTAGCAATTCCTAATGTCTCAATTAAAACAAAAGATGAGCACATTCCCTCAACAGTCTGAATTCAAGGAATGCAAGATCTGTTGCATGCAGCTGAACAGGTGGGCAAACATACTTTACAATGTGGATTTGATTCCTTGGAAGCTTCCTGTAGAGTAGCTGTTACTGGGTCTGTCATACGTAGGCATGCTTGGTTAAAGGAACAAACTCTGCCAGATCATGTTAAAGCAAAATTACTAGATGCACCTTTACAGCAGGATGTCTTATTTGGTGTTAAAGCAGAAGAGGTTTTAAAGAAAATGGAGGATAAGGCAAAGTCTATGCAGACAGTCAAAGATTTCTTACAGGTACAACCCCCCTCGCTTCAGCAGAAATTGGCCGACAAAAAAATGGTCCTTTCCAGCTTCTGACAGACCACAGAGGGGTAAATACAGATGCCCAAGGGGCAGAGGTCAAGCACAAATCCCTTACAAACCTCGCCAATGGGGCACTGCAACACAGAATGGAGGAGAAGACAGGCCTCAAACTACTAGAAGGCAAACACAATGACTTAACCCTGAAACTGCCAAGCAAAACTCTCTTGGCAGCTCCTTTGGGAGGAAAATTAGCACTTTTTGCAGACAACTGGCGCATCATCACAAAGGACAAATGGGTCCTAGATATTATCTCACAAGGGTACAGATTCCATTTCCACACCTTGCCAAGGATAAAAGGAATGCCAAACCTGCCACAAAATCAATGGGCAGAGGCACAAAAACAAATTGCAGCTCTCCTGGACATGAGAGCCATTCAACTGGTACCTACAAAGGTGCAAGGCCAAGGATTTTACTCGAGGCTCTTTCTAGTCCCCAGAAAGGACAATGCCTGGAGACCCATTCTGGACCTTTCAATTCTAAACCCCTACTTGCAAGTATCCAAATTCAAGATGCTGACACTACAGCAGCTTCTTCCCATGTTGGGCAAGAAGGCTTGGCTAGTAACGTTGGACCTCAAGGAGGCATACCTTCATATCCTTATCAGACAAAATTGCAGAAGATACCTCCGTTTCATTGCAGGTTCAACCCATTACCAATTCTCTGCACTGCCCTTTGGCTTATCTACTGTGCCCAGGGTCTTCACAAAATGCCTGGCACCAGTAATTGCATACTGCAGACAAAGAGGAATTCCAATATACCCATACCTGGGCGACTGCCTCATCCAAGCAGAAAGCAAGGACATTCTCTTACAACATCTGGCGTTTGTCAAACACCTTCTAAGTTGCCTAGGGTACACAGTAAACGAAAATAAATCAAAACTAGTGCCCTCACAGAACATGACATTCCTGGGTGCCAGCTTGAATACAGCGGCCCAGATGGCTTATCTCACACCAGACAAGCAACTACAGCTAACTCAATACTTCAAAATAATGGCAACAAAAACCCAACTCCCTGCAAGAAAAATTCTGCAGGCCTTGGGATTCATGGCATCTTGCATACTACTAATACCATTTGCAAAACTGCTTATGAGGAAATTACAATGGTACCTGAAAAGCGTGTGGAACTCAACACAGCCACAGCTTGGAAACAATGATACCTCTCATTCCCTGCCTTCAACAGGAGTTTCTGTGGTGGTCACAGGCATGTCACCTCAACAAGGGTCAGCCTTTCACCTTACCCCCCAGCCAGGCAAACTATGACAACAGATGCATCGGACTGTGCCTGGGGGGCACACATGGCAGGGCAGTGCGTTCAAGGCAAATGGACTACAGATCAAAGATATCTGCACATCAATCAAAAAGAAATGCTAGCTGTACATAATGTTCTGACAGCCTTCAAGGACGTCTTACATCCAGGACAACTTATAATAAGGACAGACAATACCACAGTAATGTGGTACATAAGCAAGGGGGTACACACTCCTATCCTCTGTGTAGGCAAGCAATGACCTTGTGGAACACAGCACTAACTTACCAAGTTCAATTACAAGCACAATTCCTGCCAGGAAGAAAGAACACATTGGCAGACTACCTAAGCAGGAACATCATGGATCCCTAGGAGTGGAAACTGGATCCACAAATATTTGCAATAACTCAAAAATGGGGGCGCCCAGACATAGTTTTGGGGTTTGGCAAACAAGTCTATCAGCTACCAAAATTTTGCACAAGGACATTCCACCATCAAGCTTGGAAAGTGGACGCACTCTCATTCAGTTGGAAAATGTTGACAGTATATGCCTTCCTTCCACTGCCCCTTCTAACAAAGGTGCTGCTAGAAGTCAGAATGGAGAGACCACAAATGATACTCATTGCCCCAGACTGGCCATGCCAGCACTGGTACCCACTACTAATGAACATGGCCCACAGCCCACCATGGATTTTGCCATAAATTCCTCATCTTCTCACACAGCAAGACAGACAGATTCTACACAGCCAGCTCAAGACCTTAAATCTGGCTGCATGGCAAATCACCTAAACCACCAGCCAGCTCCTCTTTCACAAGCTGTTATGGATGTCATGCTGGAGGCCAGGAGGCCCAGCACCAGGAAAGCCTACTCAGACAAATGGAAAAGATTTTGCGCCTGGAACCAAGCTAAAGGCCAAAATCCCCTTGAGCCGGACATACCTCAGATTCTATAACTCGAAAAAACAAACACGAACCAGTAAAATCCAAAAAGTGAACCAAAAACTGAGGGAATCAAACGACCTGGATGCAAAATGCCCCAATGCAATGACAGTCCATAAATGGTGGTATCGCCAGATGAAAAAAACACTTCAAAGTGAAAATCATGTATACATTTATTGAAGCGCTTTTCGTTTGCCTACTAGGCAAACTTCTTCAGAAAACACAATCCACCAATTTACTATGCTTTAAATAGTGTGACATCATAATAGGTTGTCAACAATTAACTTAATTGTGACTGTTGACGTGTTAAAAACAGTCCCCCAACAAGAGGATGTATACAGTCGATCTAACCAAATAGAACAGCTAAGAAGCTGACATACTCTTAAAAATAAAACGCTAAAAAGGATACCTTCACAAAACAGTCACCTTGCGCATTTCAATTAATACAATAATTTATAAATAGAAATAGGATCTAAAAGAGGCGAAAATCACCTATAATGTCAAACACTATTGAAGTTAAAATAATGCAATATCATGTCAATTAGAAACCAAAATCCTGTGGTTAAGTCAAACGCCTCCAAGGCAGTAGATACCTTGCTTAAATTGTATTTAAATTTCTTGTTTAAAACGAGGCTTGACAACATAGAACCCTGTTCACTAATTCAATGCGTGTATCCATGTAAAATAATACAAAAGATGGAACTCTTAAATGACTAAAAAGTTCTTATGTTTGGACCACAAAACAATAAAGGTTAGGTAAACGCTCCTCCCCAACCTATCTTTTTAAACTTAAAATGCGAAGGACACTAGAAATGGAACAAGCTTCATTCAAATCTGGCAAGTGATACGCTTCCAATATACCACCTCAGATTCTACAATATTTAACTGAGATGTTACACAAAGGACTTTCCTTTTCATCTATTAAAATCCATGCCTCAGCTATTTCAGCTCACTACAACACGGATCCTCCCTTATTTTCACATCCACTTCTAAGGCAGTACCTCAGAGGGTCCAAAAACATAAGGCCTCCCAGGAGAGCACCAACGCCAACTTGGGACCTCAACTTTGTTCTGGAAAAGCTTACGCTACCACCTTTTGAGCCAGCTTTCTCAGCTGATTTAAAGTTTATATCATGGAAAACTGCCCTGCTGCTATCAATTACTTCAGCCAGAAGAGTCTCAGAGCTACAGGCACTAATGGCAGTGGAGCCTTTCCTCATTTTTCATCAAGACAGAGTCTCTCTACGAACTAACCCCTCCTTTATGCCAAAGGTGGTTTCCAGTGTGGCTCTAAATCAAACCATCCATTTACCCACTTTTTTCCCAAATCCACAGAACAAAGGTGAAAGACTCCTGCACTCCTTGGACATTCACAGGCAACTACGTTACTATTTATTTATTTATTTTACATTTGTTGACCGGGCTAGTCTAGCTGGATATATGTCCATTTTCAGTAGAGGCCCGGGGAGAAAAGCTCCACACAGTTTAAACAATGTTAACATAAACAACAAAAAAGAAAAAAAAACATATTTATACATTTTAAACATTTACTAACAGGGAGTCTGTCACTTATGAGTACATAATGAAGGTAACGTATAATTTTAATAGGCTTAGAATAGTTAATAAGAAGGTACATTTATGTGTTGCTAAAGAGTATTAGTTGCAGGAAAGAAGTTAGTAAAAGTGTTGATATAGATAATAGAGGAAGATAATGAAAATATATGGAGGGGTTGTTAGGTAATGTGTGTAGTAGTGATATGAGTCACTTAAAAAAATGTAGTACTAGTAAGGAGTGTGAGGAGAGGAAGCATGGTAGTATGTAGAAAAACATAGAAATAAAGAAATATGGATAAGATAAGTTAGTGAAAGAGTGGGTTCAGAGATGAGAAATTTTAGATGAGTAAGTCAACAGTAGATAGGTTGGTCAGTCTGGTTTAGAACAGGGGCACATCCAGTGTGTTTTTAGGTGGAGTTTAAGCCTATTTTTAAATAGAGTAATTGAGGGAATTGTGGTCAGTTCAGATGGAAGTTGATTCCATGTTTTTCCAATGGAAACAGAAAATAGAGAGTCTCCTGCTCTATTGTTTGATTTGTTGATGTATATAAGAGATTTTTGTGGTACTACTTGGATAAAACTAAGGCTTTCAGAAAATCTGACCAGCTCTTTGTATCCTATGCTACAGCATCACAAGGAAAGGCTATCTCAAAACAGACCATTTCAAAATGGATAGGACATTGCATACGTTTTTGCTACACCCATCATGGAAAACCAGTTCCTGCTAGCATAAGGCCCCACTCCACCAGGGCAGCAGCTACATCTACAGCCTTCCTCAGGGGGGTGCCAACCAAGGATATTCTGGAAGCTGCAACTTGGTGTTCAGTACACACCTTCACCAAACACCATCACTTACCACTATACTCTAAGACTAGCGCTGGCTTCGCCACTGCAGTTTTGCAGGGCCTACTAGCCTCTTCTAACCCTGTTTAATTCCACCTCCCATCCTTAGCTTTGGGATTCAACCCAAGTGTGATGACTGCAGCAGGGTAACACGATGAACATAGTACAGATGTTATGTGATCCTATCTCGCCTACATTCTGAATGATGGGTTCGGAGCCGATCCCTCGGCTCCGACTCGGCACGCTTATGCCAAAGAGCGAAGTCTCTTATTGGCTGAGCTTACTATATCCCAGGATGCACCACCAACAGTCCCCCAGATCTCGTTTGCCGCTTAACTGCAAGGACGTGGTCTCGAGCTGGCTGGGCTGAGTAGCTTTTATTACTACTTTTTCTGTCAGTTTTGTGCTTATATCTCACAAAGCCGTTTTTGACTATTGCTTTTGCTATTGCTATTGCTGTGTTCGATTGAGTACTGGACTTATTGTGTGTGATTGGGTAGAGTTTGTTTTGGCCTTTCAATCCAGGGCCTTTTAGGTTAAACTCTATAACTGAACTTTTTACTGTGTTAAAGTTCCCGGTTTGTACACCTAAGGTTGTGTTTACACAGTTTCTGTAAGCCTTCGGTTTTTGTCTAACCGATTCTACAGTGGTTAAATTTCCTGTCAGGAATTGCTAACATTATGTCTCAAGCCCCTAGGCCTTCGGGTTTCAAAAAATGTACTAAGTGTGCTTTTAAGATGTCTGTTACTGATGACCATCTACTTTGTGTTTATTGTTTAGGGGCTAAGCACTTGCAGGAGTCATGTAGCGTATGTCACGCTTTTTCCTCTAGGGTCCTCCAGGAGAGGAAAAATAAATTAATTCTTAAAGGGTTGATTAAACCCTCTTTTGAAGAAGCCTTGTCTTCGCTCCGACTCCTGCCAAAAGAAAGGGCTTCGGCTCCGACCAGTCCGTCGGATCCGACTGCCAAGAGACCTAGGCAGGCCTCTCCTTGGCTCCAAAGACTTGGGCCGAGGTCGAACAGTCTGCCTCGATGCCTCCAGCATCGACTCCTCGGACTTCGGAGCCGATTGCTGGGGCATCGAGGCGGGTCACCGTCGGCTCCACTGCTCTCGGAGCCGACAAGGGTCACGCTCAGACACTTCCTCCTCGGCGCGAAGTCTACCTCGGCACCGATGGAATCTGGTGTGTGTGTTTCCTCGGCGCCGATTCTCATCGAGTCGCCTGAGCGGTCCCCTAGTCCCTTGGGGCCGAGGAGAGGTCTTCTCGAACCCGTTCTGTTTCCTCTCGGTCTTCGAGAATGTCGGATTCTGATATAGACAGGGTGCTCCAAAGACTTTTCCAGTCCCCAGTCTTCCAAAAATTTGTTTCGGCTCCGACCCAGTTGGCTTCGAGCCGATGGCCATGACCCATCGTTGCTATTCCTCCTCCGACTGCTTGGCTCCGTCGGAGCAGGTGCTCTTGGAGCCGGTGGAGATCTCAGGGTCGGCCCCGACCCTTACTCCAACCCGGCCTCGGGTCCGAGTTTGGTCTGGACTTCTTCGGCTGGACCCGAGGGTGATGTTTGGGACCGATGCTTTCGGTTCGAGCCTCCCTCGGTGCTTGACTGCGGGACTTCCGTCTATCATGGCCCGGAGACTGGGCGCTCCCAGGATTCGGGAGGTCCGGCTTTCAGAGCCATGAGGAGTGCCTTGGCCAAATCCTCTTGCCATCTCTCCGGTTTTACCAGCACCTTCCCTGGGCATGGAGACTGGGTCTTTGGTAGTTCCCTGTCTGTGGCCAGAGGAGCCCGAGGCCTGAGGTTACCCCCATTGGGGTTCCCCTCTTCCTGAGGGTTTTGAGTCATCTCCAGAGGAACCCCAAGGAAGAGATCGTGCAAGAGGAAGCACGTGGACTCCCGAGTCTATCACATCGGACACGGATATGGATGATGCAGAGGGGTCCCTAAGTCGTCCTCTGATGATGTCTCCTTTGCAGACATCTTAGAGATCCTCAAACAACGAGGCGGCTGGATGTCCAAACCCCCTCTGCGGACGAATCAGTGCTCCTCAAGGCCTTTGGGGCTCAGCCCTCCGCCTCCTGGGTATCTCCGCCCTTGACGAGCTTCTGGATTTAGTTTGTCGAAGGTGGGAACACCGGATACTGTGGAACCAGTCCCTTCGTCGAACAAATTCTTATCTGCTCCCCGAGAAGGAGTTCCTTACTAAAGGCGTGGCTGTAGATGCCATGGTGGTGGCATCTGCTACACAGCAGGACGTGGCAGAGGCTTCAACGTCCATCCATCCTCCTAATAAGGAGTCTAGGAGTATGGATAGATGCAGGCGCACCCTGACTTCAGCGGCCTTTACCTTAAGGTCTCTGAATTATTTGGCACATTTTACTAGGCTTCAGAGGGATCTGGTCAAGGAGTTGTCAGACTCCTCTCGGGTAACCTACCTGAGCAGCTAGCCCAGTCCGTTAGCTCTCAGTTGGCTATCCTGGCGTCAATTGCTAACTTCGTCCATGAGGCTCATATCCTATGCGGCCGAAGGCGGGTAGAGCGCAGGCACAGGCGTGGCTCACGAGACAAGCCTGGCTCCGCTTGTGTCAGTTCGGAGGCCTTCAAGTCTTCCTTCGCCGACGCTCCCTTTGATGGGTCCTCATTGTTTGGACCCAAGGTGAAAGACACCCTTACCGCTGTGAGCAAGAGGGAAAACGTTATCTGCCGTGAGGCCCGTTATTCCACTCCCTTCGGCCTTACCCCAAGGCCAAAGGAGGGAAAATGTGGTTCGAAATCTCAAGTTTTCTCCCAACAGCAGGAAGATTCCCGTCCAGAGGCAGAGGCGGGAAATTTTTCAGGGAGACGCCGTCCCAGAGGCGGCAGAGGGCCCCGCAATTCTGGAGACCGCGAGTCCTTTCGTGGCTCTTCAGCCTCCCACACGACATGAGGGATTGCCCGGCTGTGCTGCTCGGAGCCAGTCGGGTGTCGTTGCCAAGCACCTAAAAGCCTGGGAGTCAATCACTCAGGACAGATGGGTGCCGGATAATGCCGGAGGTTACACCATCCCATTCAAATACTCACCCCCTCCATCCAAGAGAATCCCGGACCCACCACCCAGTCAAAGGGAAATAGCAGCCGCAGAAGCTTCAAAGCTGCTACAAAAGGAGTCATCCAACCGGTCCCCACAGACCAAATCGGATCAGGAAATTACTCCAGGTTCTTTTAGTGCCAAAAGACAGGGGACCTGAGACCAATATTGGATCTCAGCAGACTGAACCTATCCGTTCTGAAATCCAAATTCGAATGGTCACGTTGCAATCCATTCTCCCGTTGTTGGAGAAGGATGTTTGGATGTGCTCCATAGACCTCAAGGACGCCTATTATCACATACCGATACATCAGGCGTCCAGGAGGTATCTGCGCTTCAGCCTGGGAGCCAGTCATTACCAATTTTGTGCTCTGCCCTTTGGTCTCACCACAGCCAGGGTGTTCACCAAGTGTTTGGCAGTAGTGACGGCTCACCTGAGGAGCCTTGGATTCCAAGTGTTTCCCTATCTCGACGACTGGCTCCTGACTGCCACCACCAGGCATCTACTTATGGACAACCTCAAAGCCACCATCTCCTGGGTGTTTCCCTGGGATTGCATTCAATTGGTCAAAGTCTGTCTTGCTGCCCTCTCAGCGCATAAAGTTTATAGGAGCAGAGATAGACTCAAGATTGATCGTGTCTTTCTTCCGGCCGACAGGATCCGAACCTTACAGGGCCAAGTTCAAGCTCTGATCTCGAGATCCAAAGCCCCAGCCAGGATGGTCCTACAGGTTCTAGGCTCAATGTCCGCCACGGTACTTTTAGTTCCTCTAGCAAGGTTACACATGAGGATTCTTCAGTGGCTCTTATCAACTCAATGGTCCTTTCAAGATCTCCCCCTCAATCATCACATCATGATTACGGAAATATGCAAAAGGGACCTGCGCTGGTGGCTTCAGACTTCCAACTTAGATCAGGGCAAACCTTTTGTTCTCCCCCCTCCAGCGGTTACCCTGACGACAGATGCCTCCCAGATAGGGTGGGGGGGGCATTGTCTGGGCAGGCTAGTTCAGGGCTCCTGGCTTCCGGACGAAGCTCTTCTCCACATCAACGTGTTGGAGATGAGGGCTGTACTTCTATCCCTACAGGCCTTACACAAGTTCCTTCCTCAGGGTATCATCGCCATCCACACAGACAACATGTCGGTGGTTTGGTATCTGAACAAACAAGGAGGGACCAGATCGTATCCCCTTTGCAGAGAGGCCATGAGAGTGTGGGAATGGGCTGTAGCTACCAACCGCTTCTTGGTAGCGACCCACATCCCGGGAAAGTCAAATGTATTGGCGGACAAATTAAGCAGGACAATTCTCTCTCCTCACGAATGGTCTCTAAACCGCACAGTAGCAGCCCAGGTTTTCAAGAGATGGGGACGCCGTGCTGCGACCTATTGCGACTCCACAAAACACCAAGTGCCAAAGGTTCTTCTCCTTGATTCCACATCAGGAAGTACCGGCCATGGATGCTCTAGCTCAACCCTGGCCAACAGGGTTGCTTTATGCTTTTCCTCCAATCCCACTCCTTCCCAAAGTCATTCAAAAGCTTCTCAGCTAAGGTCTTCAATGATTCTGATTGCCCCAGACTGGCCTCGTCAGATATGGTTACCTTACCTGAAAAAGCATGCGGTGGGCGATCCGTGGACCTTAGACCTGATCCCGGATTGCTAATCCATCAGTCGGGACATTGGCATCAGTCCTTCAATCTCTGAAATTGACAGCTTGGCTCCTCCACTTCCGACCTTAGTCAGGAGCCACACACTAGACCGGAAGTTGTTCACATTTTGTCTTGACCCATAAACCCACCACTAACAAATTGTACCTCAGTAAGTGGAAGAGGTTTGCTATCTGGGCTCAACTCAAGGGCTTAGACCCTATCACTGCTCCTGTCCCAGAGGTTTTGAAATTCTTAACATCCCTATTTAATCAGGGATCTTCTGTCTCAACTATTAAAGTTCAACTAGCTGCTATCTCTAAATTCCATGAATCCACGGATCCTCCTTTGATGAGCAGCAGGCTATGCAAAACATTCATTAAAGGTGCGAGTCTGTTAAGACCACCAGTATTTCATCCTGCACCCCGTGGGATCTTGATTTAGTGCTTCGTGCATTAACATCTCCCCTTTGAACCGGCTGCTACTTGCAATTAAAATATCTGTCATGGAAAGCGGCATTCTTAGTGGCTATTACTTCAGCAAGAAGAGTCTCAGAGCTTCAAGCCCTGTCTATTAAACCACCATATCTCATTTTTCACAAAGATAGAGTATCTCTTAGGCCTAATCCATCCTTTGTCCCAAAGGTCTGCTCTAGTTTCTGTCTTCAACAATCTCTAGAACTACCAGTTTTCTTTCCAAAATTCTCTAATGAGGCAGAATACACTCTCCATAAATTGGATGTTCACAGGCAATTACGCTTCTATTTAGACAGGACCCAGCAACCGTAAGTCAGACCAGTTGTTTGTGTCCTTCTCAGATAATAAATTGGGCCAAACCATCACAAAGCTACAATCTCAAAATGGATCAGAGATTGCATAACTCAGGCCTATTCTTCTTCAAATAAGCAACTCGCATCATCTATCAAAGCTCATTCTACCAGAGCTATGGCTACTTCTATAGCTTTTCATTCTAAGCTCGCTATTTGGAAATTTGTGCTGCGGCTACCTGGTCCAACCCGCACACTTTCATTTCCCACTACAAATTGGATGTGGCATCTAAAGGACGAGCTTCATTTGGTTCCACGGTACTCAGGAGTGCTTTCCAGTCAGCCACCCAGTATTCCCGTGCTAGGGGCTGTCCCATCATTCAGAATGTAGGCGAGATAGGATCACATAACATCTTTTAGTTATGTACTCACCATAACTTCAGATGTTTGGGATCCATCTCGCCATTCCTGATACCCACCCTCCTTCCCCTGCCTCGCAGATCAGAAGAGATAGAACGGTTTTGAGCTCCACTGTTTTTATCTTGTTTCATCTGACGATGTTATATAAGCAGGGTATGCATGTGTGCATGTATGCGGACAAACTAGATCTGGGGGACTGTTGGTGGTGCATCCTGGGATATAGTAAGCTCAGCCAATAAGAGACTTCGCTCTTTGGCATAAGCGTGCCGAGTCGGAGCCGAGGGATCGGCTCCGAACCCATCATTCAGAATGTAGGCGAGATGGATCCCAAACATCTGAAGTTATGGTGAGTACATAACTAAAAGTTTTGTACCTACCATAAATGTAGATGTTCGAGTGTTCACCCTGCTGCAGTCCAGGTTACCCTCCCTCCATCCCCTCTGATCTAGCTGAAACTTTTCTATGCCTTTAAATCTGATACAACCTTTGTGGTGTATTTGCTTATAGCTGGAAGTATGTTTTGTCTGTGCTTCACTTAGTTCACTTGTGCTTCACAAAAAAAAAAAAAAAAAAAAAACTTTTATTTTTTGGTACTATGTAGTGACCTCCTATTGTGGGGGCACCTGACATCAGGGGCAAGAAAAACTAAAGAAAATGGCGTCGGATGCCTCTTGTATACCCCTGGCGCACTGACGTCAGGGAAGAAGCGACAGCAACCGACGCCGGACCAAGACTTTGGAACTTAGGCCGACTGCGGGACCGCCTGACAACAGGCTAACCCAAGTGTGATGACTGCAGAAGGGTGAACACTCAAACATCTACATTTATGGTAGGTACAAAACTGTAATTGTTTCCATATCTAGACGACTGACTCACTATTGCCCTGATCAGGCATCTGCTAATAAGAGCAATTAGATCAGGTACTTCAGATTTGTTTTTATCTGAGGATAAGCATAAATTATGACAAGTTTCATCCACAACAAACTGAAAATTTAGAATACATAGGTGCAATTTTCAGCAACTGTGACACCTTCACTTCCTCTCTCAAGAGTGCAGACTAAGATAACAAGTCAGGAGAATAATTCATGCTACCAGTGTTTCAGCTCGGTTGATCCTTCAAGCCTTGGGGTCAGTCCTTTTAGCAAGGTTTCATATGAGAATTCTGGAATGGATGCTGGTAACACAATGGTCCATTCTTTGCCAGTGCATGTCAACACAAATAAGGATCACTCGGGCATACAAGCGATAACTCTGGTGGTGGATTCATTTAGAGCAAGATCTGTAAAGTTATGGAGTGTATTATGGATCTCCTAAACAAGGACATAGGCAATGTCCAAGCACTTTACCCCACCTAGTTCAGATTCGTCAAGGGCACATCTTGCCTGTTGAACCTGGTTGACTTCTTTGAGATTGTCACCAAGGCCCCGGATGAGGGAAAGAGGGGAAAGTCAGTACGTACAGCTTACCTTGACTTGGCCAAGGCCTTTGACACATTCCCCCACTCTGACATCATCAAAAAGCTAACACAACTTGGAGTAAATCCCTATCTCAACAGGTGGGTGGCAAACTGGCTCACTGACAGGACCCTCAAAGTCAAAATAGGCATCTCCACCTCTAATAGCAAACCTGTCGCTAGTGGAGTTCCCCAGGGATCTGTCCTGGGACCCCCACTGTTTGACATCTGTTTCTCAGAGGTCCACGCAAAGACAGAAGGCCTGTGGCTGACCAAGTTTGCAGACAACTGCAAGTTGGGTGCTGTCATTGACTCCCTCAAGCTAAATGCAAAAAAAAGTATCCTCATACCATTCGGCAAAAAAACACCTGTATTGATTACCACATCAATGGCAACCCCCTAAGCACACAACCTGTGGTGAGAAACCTGGGCACTCGGGTTGATAACCTCACATTCGACCATGTAGCGGTAGTGGTCAGAAAAGCCTTTTACTTGGTGCATCTCGTAAGTAAAGGGATTGCATTCAGAAAAAAGGAGGTTATTGCCTCTCTATACTCCTCCCTCATTAGACCAATAATTGAGTATAACACCCCGTTTGGGATGTATCTCTCCAAACATCTGAACCAACGGGAAAGGCCACTGAAATACCTCACAAGAGAATCCATGGCCTCCAACACCTGTCCTATGCAGACAGGCTGAAATCACTATCACTGTATTTTGTATCATACAGATTGCTCATGGGTGATCTGTCTCTCACCTACAAGGCAATCTCGAACCCTGCCCTACTAGAGATGCTCCATATCCATAACGCCTCGCGCACTACCTGCTGAAAAGGTCTGAATCTAATATGTGTCATCAACAAAACCTGCTGGTTTGTCTCCCAGAGGCTGCCCCATCTCTGGAATAGACTTCCCATACATGTCAAACAAAGCACCTTTCTGACCCTCTTCAAGCGCAACCTTGATGAGTGAATGGGAAACCACAAATTTGTCCCAGGGGTTCCACCTGTGTCCCTTATTGACACGGGCGACAGGTGTTGACTGAGGTTTCTTTTTGGGGATAAACTCTTGGCTAGGCTTGGAAGGGCCCCATAGCCATAAACCTAGTAACCTTCTATGATCCTGTGATCCTACAAGGCCGTCCTTTCATTCTCCCTCACTCCACAGCCATAGTGACTATGGATGCTTCCCAGATCGGGTGGGGGTCACTTTCTGGACAGAGCAGTCCAAGCATTTGGTCCCCCAAAGAGGCCAAATTGCATATCAGTGTCCTAGAGATGAGAGCAGTGCTTTTAATGTTGCAAGCCTTTCAGGATGCTCTCCATTTGGGGACAGTTGTCATTCAAACAGTGTGTCAGTAGTTTGGTACATCAGCAAAACAAGGAGGGACCAGATTATATCCCCCTTGTATCGAGAAGCATTCAGAGTATGGTAATAGGAGATGTCATCCAACTGCTTTCTCTTAGCAATGCACATTCCGAGGAGGTCCAGTGAAGTCCAGTGTGATAGTCAAATTGCGCAGGTCCATTCTTCTACCTTACGAGTGGTCTCTCAACATAAAAGTGTCATAAATGATTTCCCACTAATGGGGCCAGCCTTGCTGCGATCTTTTTTCAACACGAAAGTGTCAGAAATGGTTTCCCACTAATGGGGCCAGCCTTGCTGCAATCTTTTTCCTCCTCCTAAACAACAAATGCAGCAACTACTTTGCCCTAATCCCTCTTCATGGCAGTTGCCGAGGGATGCCCTACTTCACTATTGGCCCCTCATCTACTCTACGCTTACCCACCAATCCCTCTAATTCTGAAATTTTTGCATAAAGCATCTAGCTTGAAGAGCAAAGTGATCCTTACTGCACCTTACTGGCTTTGTCAGATTTGGTTCCCCTTCCCGTGGCTTCACCTTCTTTACCAGCCTTGGATTTTGGATCTGATTCCAGATCTCCTGTCACACCCGACAGACATGGTTCGTCCGGATTTTTCACATCTTAAGCTAACAGCATGGTTTCTCCAATTCCATTAACAGCCAAACAACCAATGCTCTCTTCCCGTATGCAAGTAAATGGAAAAAATGTGTTTATTGGATACACAAAAATCGTACTGACCCCTTTTCAGTCCTGCTAGATAACATTCTTGAATTTTTGGCTTCGATCTTTAAGAAGGGTTGAGCTCTTCTACCATTAAGGTTCAGTTAGCAGCAATGTCTAATTTTCATATTGGGTTTGAGAATTCTTCTGTGGCCCCTTCTAAACTTTGTAAAGCATTCCTGAGAGGCACTGTCCTATTGAGACCCCCCCCCCCGTATAAAGATCCTACTCCACCATGGGATTTGAACTTGCTACTGCAAGCCTTAATTCATTCCCCCTTTGAAGTTCCTGACTTGGAAAACTGCCTTTCTAGTAGCCATTACCTCAGCTAGAAGAATTTCAGAACTTCAGGCCTTGGCATCGAAGCCTCCTTACTTGATCTTTCATAAGGGCAGAATTGCATTACACACCAGTTCTTCCTTCCTAAGGTGGTGTCAAAATCCAATATCAATCAATCCATTAATTTGCTGGTATTTTTTCCTAACTTTGCAAATAAAGAGTATATATGTTGCACTTACTGGATGTTCGCAGGCAATTACTTTTTTATTTGCATAGGACAAAAAAAAATCAGAAAAACATACCAGTTGTTTGTTGTGCAGTTTGAAATTTGGAAAGCCAGTGGCAAAAGTAAATCTAGCCAGATGGCTGACCAGATTGTATTTTGTTTATCTATAACAAACTGGGTCTAACCTTATCAAAACCTTTGACAGCCCATTCAGTTAGGTCGATGACAGTGTCTTCAGTCTTTCTCATCCTCGGCGAATCCTTATATCTTTATCACTCATTACAAACTGGATCTGGTGTTGAGGGGCAGAGCAGCTTTTGGCTCACCTGTGCTCAGGAATATCCTTCCTTGGAGTCCACCCAGGGTTTGTAGGTAGCTGGGGACTCTGTCTAGACAGCTGAAGTTCGAGTGAAAATTGACAACATCAAATAAAGAAGTTATGTACTCACCATAAAGTTCCATTTGTGTTGTCCATTTTCATTCTTCCTCAACTTTCCACCCACCAACCCCCATCCCTTATTTCAACAAACTTCTGGAAGACTGAGGCATTCTAACGGCACCACCGCCCTTTATAATTGAGCTGCAGATGTAGTTTTCTGTGTAGGACCTGTACATTTGTAAATAGATACAAACACACATACTACTACTACTGGAGAAGTTGAAGAGCTTTCTGCTTGCCATGAGCTTTACTAACGGCCTAGTCGTTTCTGAACCCAACAGTTGAGGAAGAATGAAAATGGATAACACAGACGGAACATTATGGTGAGTACATAACTTTTTTCTGAACAACTCCAAGTACAAATTTATGTGCTACATCATTTTATGGAAATCTTTCACTAGTGCATTAGTCATGATTTGACATCTTATTTCTTAATGTTCTGAAATGTTCCCATCGTAAAGAAGCAGAATAATTGTCCTTGTGTTGCTAAGTAGATTTACATTCTTTGCAGTGCAACATGCATTATGCATGTACATTTAACGTAGATGGTTGGCCTGTTGGACATTGAATCTCACCATTTTCACAGATGTGTCTACAGAATGTGCATGAATAACAGGGAGTGCAATCTACAGAATGTGCATGAATAACAGGGAGTGCAATCTACAGAATGTGCATGAATAACAGGGAGTGCAATCTACAGAATGTGCATGAATAACAGGGAGTGCAATCTTACTGTTAACACTGACTAAGCCTGAGGTTTGTTTTTTAAATTAGTGGATCTTCTAAGTCCATCACTGGCAAGCTTCTTACTTAACTCATGAGAATCGACCCATTGCATTTAAAACCTAAATGGCCCATCTCAATACCGGAAGATTGACAAATTCCGGTAATAATGGCCACACAGGTACAAAATGCACTCTCCAAAGCTAAAAATACAGCATCCATGGGACCAGATGACATCCCGGGCTGTGTACTACATGAACTACAAAATGAACTGGCACCTCACCTAAGTGTCATGTTTAATCATAGCCTCACCTCAGATTTCATGCCCACTGTGTGGCGTACAGCTATAGTTATCCCACTCCACAAGGGGGGATCCACTTTGGATCCCAGGTACTACCACCCCATCAGTCTGACGAGCCTGATCTGCAAGGCCATGGAACGTATTGTCATGGAACTTATAAACAAAGACATTGGCAACTTTCAAACACTGGACCCCACCCAGTTTGGGTTTGTGAAGGGTCGATCTTGTCTCCTGAACCTGGTTGACTTCTTTGAATCAGTCTTCAGAGCTGTGGACGAGGGTAAGGTGGTCCACACAGCCTATCTGGACTTCGCCAAGGCCTTTGACACCACCCCCCACTCTGGAATCATAGATAAACGTACTAAACTGAGCATTAATCCCTACATCACTCGATGGGTTGCCAACTGGCTTACTGACAGAACCCACACTGTAAAAGTAGCCGACTCCAAATCCAGCTCCAGACAAGTGACAAGTGGAGTACC
Organism: Protopterus annectens; assembly: GCF_019279795.1. Taxonomy (NCBI): domain Eukaryota; kingdom Metazoa; phylum Chordata; order Ceratodontiformes; family Protopteridae; genus Protopterus; species Protopterus annectens. The sequence goes on along the minus strand of NC_056749.1, from coordinate 59,519,448 downwards.
TCAGGATTCAGTCCTGGGACCGCTCTTGTTTGGCATATACTTCTCTGAAGTACAGGCCAACACTAAGGGACTCTGGCTAACAAAGTTCGCAGATGACTGCAAACCAGGAGCCATTATTGAATCCCCAAATGGAGTGGATACTCTACAGAAGGGCCTTACAGAAACAGATGCTTGGTGCCAGAGCCATGGGCTCAAGCTCAATGCCAAGAAATGTATAGTTATCCCCTTTGGGAAAAAACATGTACCCATGAATTACCACATAGGTGGCAGTACACTAAACAGTGAAAGTGTGATAAGAGACTTAGGGACACTGGTGGACAGTGGTCTCACCTTCGATAACCAGATCGCCACAATAGTCAGGAAAGCCTATGTGGCACACCTCATCATTAAGGGCTTTTCACCCAGAAAAAAGGAGGTCATTGTTCCACTGTACTCATCCCTCATTAGACCCATTATAGAATACAATGCCCCATTTGGTATGTACCTCTCAAGACATCTGCAACAACTGGAAAGGCTACAGAAATACCCCACTAAAAGAATCACAGGCCTAAAGCAGATGCCCTACACTGACCGCTTTAAAAAACTCCAGCTATACTCTGTCACATATCATCTACTCAGAGGCGATCTCTGCTTAACATACAAGACCATATCAAACCCAGAGCTGATGGACATGCTACAAAAAAATCCCAATCCCTCAGAGCCACATGCTCCAAGGATCTAAACCTTGTCATCACAATAAACAAAACATGCTAGAGGGATAGTTTCCTGACCAAGAGACTCCCCAGACTCTGGAGTAGACTGCCCATACATGCCAAGCAGAGCGCCTCTTTGGCCCTCTTCAAAAGGAACCTTGGCGATTGGATGGGAGAAAGGAAATTCACCCCGGGGATCACGTCGGTCGCCCTGCTAGACGGGTCCAGGGAGGTAAATAGTGTGGGAAGAAATAGACAGGGAATTGTTATGGCTAGGCTGTATGGGCCCTAAGGCCGATAGCCTAGTACCGACCTATGAAATGAACCTATGAAAATGTGTAACTTGATGTTAAGCAAGCAGTAATGCCCAACAAGGTGTGCTGTCATCATCCTCCTCCTTTTTTTTTTTTATCATTTTCTACATGGGGTCAGGGGTGTCATGTTAACTGTCAACATCTCTCCCAATCAAATGCTACACCTCTGCATTCTTTGACACTCATGCCTGAATATTGCAGATCTTTTGTCACACAATCTGTCCACCTCTTTGCTGGATGCCCTTGTTTCCTCTTACCTTTTTCCTAACTGTCCCAAATTGTCTTCAACAGATTGTCTTCTTCGACCAAACCACCGTAATCTGTTTGGATCTTTTCTGTAGTTGGAGCTACTTTGGCTTCTGTTCTTATGTGGCCATTTCTTTGTCTGTTCCACATTCACTTCATTTCCATCATCTCTAGCATCCTCATCTTACTTTGCCTTTACTGCCCAGGTTTCTGTACCATACAGTAGTACTGGTTGCACCACTGTTTTGTACACCTTACTTTTTAGTTTATTTGGCATTCCTCTGTCATACGGTACCCCCGACACAATATGCCAGTTGGCTGCAACCCCTCAGATTCTAGATTTGACCTCTTCATTCAGATTTCCCTTCTCAACCACCCCCTTCCAGATACTTGAAAAGCCATTAACCTGTTCACTGTCTTCCCTTCTGTCTCAGTTCTCAGCTTCTTCTGATTTCCCCGCCTTTGCTGCCATTACAACTGTTTTGTATGTACTCACTTTCATCCCATGTGCCTTCAGGTTTGCATTCCATTCCCCTAGCCTTTGTTGAAGTTCTTGCTTAGTCTGCCTGTAATGCCACACTGTCTGCATACAGCAACTTTGCTGATCTATCCCCCTCCGTCCTATTTGTTAATGTAGTCCTTCACCAGTATGAACAGCAGTGGGTTCAGAGCTGAATCCCGATGCACACCCCCTGCCACTGGGAACCCCTCTGTGAGACCACACACTGTTCATACTTGGGTCATTGGGTCCTTGTATATAAGCCTGCACTAATTCTGCCAGTGTTTCTGGGACTTCAAACCATCGCAGTGCTGCCCAAATCAGCTTGCTTGGGACCTTGTCATATGCTTTCTCCAAGTCTAGGAATGTTCATTTGCACTCTTTCCTCATCTCTAGCTTCTTCTCAACTATCTTTTTCACTACAAATATTGAGCCAGTTGTGCAGCACTCTGATCTGAATCTGAACTGCTTATTTTATTTTACATTTGTTTACTGCTCTATTAAGTTTCACCAGTACTGTAAACCACTGCAGAAACAATACCACCTTGTCTCTGCCACCTTCCTTGATATGCCTTTGACACTGTATCCCATCAACAAACTTGTGCCTCTCAACTTCAGCTCTGATACCCTACACTGGTTCCACAGGTACCTTTCCAACCGTAAACAAGCCACCGTATGGGAATACAAACTCTCACCCCTTTTTCCCATCACTGTCGGCGTCCCACAAGACTTCTCTTTGTTGTCTTTAATAATGATCTCTGTACTGCAGCTACACCTGCCTCCATCATTCAGTATGCAGATGATACTTCCCTTATTTGCTCTGCCCCTTCCTTAAACGAACTCCAAGCAAGTCTCATTCTGTCCTCCATAACATCGAAAAACACTTATCAGACCACCAACTCATTTTAAACTTTAACGAAACTAAGCTTATGGTATTTTCCAATTCCGCCATTAAAAAACAACAAACACATCTCTCTATTTTCACCTCCAATGGCACAAAAATTGAGCCTGTCGAGCAAACTGAACTCCTTAGTGTTACCCTAGACTGCAACCTAAAATTTGACTGACATATTGCTTTAACAATCAGAAAAGTCCCCGTAAAGTTAGGTGCTCTGTAGAAGGGCTTACCCATATCTATCCTGTCATGCTAGGATAGCCACTGCCAGGACTTGCCTCCTATTCACCCTTCTGTACTGTTCTCAAGTCTTCACAAACCTTCGTAAATCTGACTTAAATAACGTAGAAGCTTGTTATAATAAAATCGCCAAATTTGCCGCTAACCTTCCCCATAGATGTCACCATTGCATTGCCCTACAAAAACTAACCTGGATTGAACTAGTAGACTTATTCACCCTAAACCAGTTAATAGTAGCACACTGTTATCCATAAACCAGACTGTTGCCCAGCCCCATCCAGGCTTGTTCAGCCCTATACTAATCTTAGCTCACTCAGGTCAGCTGATCTTGCTCAGAGTTATCAAAACCCATAACTTTCATGGTGATTCTTTATACAGCTACACTATAGCCAAATCTTGGAATTCCCTTCCTCAGCACCTACTATCCATTCCTAATACTCAACTTCAAACTGCTTCTTACAAAATATTTCTGAAAACACTGGTTATGCTCCTGCACTTCCTCTGGCTAAGCTAACTCCATACCCTGCTCCTGTCTCCTCTTATTTCTCTTCACTCCTGCTCTTGATCTCTCCTATTTTTCCTCACTCTCTCTTACCCCTTTTAGCAATATTACTTAGCCTTCCGATGTACATTTAAAAAAAAAAAAATGTATTTATATGTGTGTGTGTGTATGTATGTGTGTGTATGTATGTGTATATATATATATATATATATATATATATATATATATATATATATATATATATATATATACACACATATATATATATATATATATATATATATATGCATAATTTGTTGTTTAACTCAAATTTGTTTTGATTTTTTTATGTTAAGTTTCTTGATTGTACTCGTGTGCACGTAATTGTCTATTATTAACTTGTCTTTACTGTACTGTGTAGTATGTTTACATCTTAGAAACTTTATGTACTTGTACCATGCATTATTTACTTTAATTGTTGTAACTTTACTTGGCAGCTTTTCTCCCCAGGTCTCCCCGCTGAAAACAGGCTTTGGTTTCCCCAGTCGGACACTACTCTGTTATCAAATGTAAATAAATAATAGTCCGAGTGGACAAAAGTCCTTTTTCAGCAGAGGCCCAAGAAGAAAAGCTCCACATTTATAAATAACAGTGCAGTACATATACAACGTACAGATAAAAATGTTGAATCGGTCTCTGATGCAAACACAAAATGAAAATACATGTTGTACATTTCACTAATACAATCATATAATCTACGTAGCTGTGATTGAAGGTAAAAAACAAGCAAGTTAAGTACACATATGCTTAGCAGGTATACTATTCAAATACAAAAATAACTGGTTCTGTTTTTAGCTGCCTTATTTCCCATCTTACTTTCTACTACTCTGCGTATATATTTGTGAATCACCCTGTCCAGAACTTTCATGCAGTGCGACAGTTTGATACCTCTGTACTGCCCAAAGTTGTGGATGTCCCCTTTGTTCCTGTACACTGACAGTAGTATGCTTATTCTCCAGTCATCTGGGATATGCCTTTCTTTCCACACTGCTGTGAGCCATATGTTCATCGTGTTTCACTGTTGCAGTCATCACTGTAGGGTTCTTCCTGCCAGCAGGCAGTCCTCGGTCGGCCAGAATCCCAAAGTCTGGGTCCGGTGTCGGCTGTTCAGTCATGCTCCCTGATGTCAGAGTGCCTGGATTACAAAGCTGCCAGCCGATGCCATGTTCTCCAGTCTTTCGTGCCGTGCAGTGAAAGCAGATCACAAGTGCCGGTCGGCTAACTCCTGATATTTTTTCGTGCTTCAGTCCGACGACTTACTTCTTCTCATAAGTACCCCGTTGGGGAAACTTTTTTCTTGCTCCAGTCCGATGTCAGAAAAAGTTAATTGCATTTCTTGTGGGAAGCAAATACCTCATAAGGATTTCCATTCTTACTGTATTCCTTGTTTAGGCCCTGACCACGAAGTAGCTAGTTGTCGGTTTTGTGCTAGATTTAACCAACGTACGATTAAGCGGAGGTACGATTTCGCTTTTCACTACTTTGGTAGGCGATTTAATTATAAAATATCGTCGGACACGCTTCCGGCTACCGGAGTTCACAAACGATGCAAGGATAAGGACAGGCCTCCGATGTCCAAATCAGACTATGTTTCACAACCAGAGCCAGCTTCAGGTTCGGCCGTCGTCAGTGAGGTGCTTTCGCAGCCCCTGTCGTCGGCCATTTCAGAACAGATAGCCGAAACTGACTCCCACGAGGAGCCCAACTAGGCCTTTGAGCACTCCAGCTGCAGGACCTTCGGACAATGCTCCCTCGGATGGGTCTGGAGCCGCTGTGCAGGTTCCGGCTTCCAAGTGGGTTTTCAGGCCAACACAGCTTCTGATAAAGACAAAACCAAGGACAAAGACTCCCTTCTAAATCTTAAGACACCAGCCCAGGCCTCTTCTGATCCGGGACCCAAATCCCAGAAACAGTTACTTAAAATGGCGGAGGACTTGCTAACCATGATTAGGGGTTCACATCCCCCTCCAGACAAAAGGCCAAGACAAGAGTTGGATTATGAATCTTCTGATCAGGTATCTATTTCTTCAGTGTCTTCCTCTGAACAGGAATATTCTTTCCCTCCTTATGAGGACTCTGATGCTGAGGAATCTATTCCTTCTGCTTCTCCCCCTGAGGATTTTTCCTTTGGGGAGACTTTACATGACACGAGGGAACTTTTTCACTGGGAGGGACAGGAGTACTCAGAATCTAAGAGAAGGCTGTCATGTGATATATTTTAAAGCAGTAGGTTAGCATGATTGTAAAATCTGGTTACTAATATGTGTTTGCTGTGCATTATTTTGTATAAAGCAGACAGATTTATTCTAGGGACAGCAAGTAGGATAGTGCTCTACTAACACACAACTCAGTGAGATCAGATATATATATATATATATGTGTGTGTGTGTGTGTGTGTGTATATGTATGTGTGTGTGTCTGTGTTTATGTGTGTGATGGCTTTTTTTTTTTTAGGTAATAACGCAGGTGTTTCTGAGAATCTGCATAACTATGCAATATGATTTATAATAATTTTTATGAATACAATATTTTACTCTATTGACAATAATGAGTTTAAGTAAATGCTCATATACAAACAATTCAAGATCGTTTTGGAAGCTGTTGATAGAATTCACATGACAGAAAATAGATGCATCTTAATGCATGTAATGTCTGAATCATATTAGCCAAAGTTTTTGATTTAAATGAATGTTAGAACATAATTTTCTCTCCTCTTGATTTCTAACATTAAGATTATTTCAATGCTATTAGAATTCAAGTGTTATATATTACATAGATCTATATAATAGTATGAACAGTTTTTAAAAAAAAAAAAAAAAAAGTTTATTTTAGTTTATATGATGCTGTTTTACCAAATGTGTAGTTTTGTCTTGATAGATAATTGAATTGAAAACTGTTAACCTCAGTTAAATATAACTAGTATTAAATTGATAAGGTGGTAGCTGAGGTACTGCTGCTTAGGGTAGGGGTTAACTTGAGTAGTAAATACTGCTCTAAGTTGGAGTTTTCAACTCCAGGCGGGATGCAAGGTTTAATCCTTACATTATTTTCACTTGTTCATTGTTATATGTATATAGTTTTGACATCCACAATATATTTTGTACACTCATTGTCACTACAAACAAAATTGAATCCTATACAAAATCCCATAAGAGATTTAATAAATACAGCTATATTTAAAGGTACACCTAAAAGAGGAGATGTAACATTATTTATCTTATTTGTTATTTTGATCATAAGATTCTTGAGTTTTAAAAATGCCAAATGACATCTTTAAAAGGAATTTCTTTAAACATTAATGGATTGAATAATCCGTGTAAAAGGGCAAGCCTAATAAGATACATTAATCTACACAAGGCCAATCTAGTCTTCCTGCAAGAAACCCATCTCTTGAAAAAAGATATTGATAAACTAGCCACTAATAAGTATGCAGTATTGGTTAGTTCAGAACACACTCAGAAAAAAAGAGGAGTGGCTATTTTATGGAATAAAAGTATGCCCATTCCTAAAACCATTAAGTCTTATCAGGATGACAAAAGAATGTTTTGTATGGTTACAATACAAATTAATGGGAAGACTTGCACTTTAATTAATGTATACTGGATACCTGGAATTGGTATTAATACAGTGAAACATCATATTGATAAGATCATATCATTCTCTATAGGGATATTATTTTAGCTGGTGATTTTAATTGTATACTACATGAAAGTGATACTACCACTATAAAGAAAAGAAGAATTACATCTAATGCAAAACATTTAAATGATTTTGCTAATTCTTATCATTTGAATGATATTAATAATCAGATAGTCAAAATCATTACCATACACCTTTTTCTAACAGATACAAAACTTATTCAAAAATAGATAGGGTCTTTATTTCTAACCAGATGGTAACAGATTTAATTAATTCCAAAATCATTTCATGTCCTATATCTGATCATAACTCAATTGTTTTGAATTCATGATAAAAATACTCATAATGTTCAGATCAAAAGGATACCAGCATACTTAACTCAGCTAAAAGACTATAAAGAATATATACTTTCAGAAGTACAACATTTTCTAGACATAAATAATACTCCTGAAGTCTCCATTGTCTATGTTTGAGATGCCTTAAAATCATATCTATATGGACAAAGTATCAGATGGTATAATAACAAAAGGAAATCTTGGGATAAGGAATTGTTAGATATTCAAAGTAAACTAGACTCTTATAAACATAATAATAAAGAAAATATTATGGACAAGAAAGTTATTGAAGAAATAAACAAACTAAATGAGAAATACAAAGAAATTTTAACTCATAAAGTTAAAATAACTTTAGAGAAATACAAGTTTTGTCTTATTCAATAAGCCCCAAATACTTACATAGACTTAAAAATAAAACAAAAGATTGAATAAACAAAACCATATCAAAGAAATCTTTTCTCTAAGGAAAAGAAGAATGTTTCTAGTATACCAGAAATACTGGATGAATTTAGAAATCACTTTCACAAGATTAACCATAACAACATTAACATGGAACCTAAAGATAAAATAAAGGAGTTTATAACCACAAACATGAATAAAAAGCTTAATAAACAACAGATTAAACTATTGGACAAGAGTATTTCATATACAGAAGTTATTACACAAATAAATAAGCTTAAATCAAACAAAGCACCGGGTAATGATGGTATTATACCAGAGATATATAAAATCCTTTCTAAAACTGCATATTCATTAATACATAAGGTTTTTATTCTGGCCCAAACTGAGTTAATAACCCCCCCCATCTTGGCAATATACATTTATTTCACCAATTTTAAAACCTAATAAAGATCCAACTAGATGTTCTTCATATTGACCCATCTCATTACTTAATGTTGATTATAAAATGTTTATGAGTATTTTTGCTGATAGATTGACGACAATTATCCCCGGCATTATAGACATAGATCAGACGGGCTTCATTGTAAATAGAAATACTTTTGATAATATAAGAAGAACTTTAACATTAATTGATTTTGCAAATAGGAAAAAGAAAGATTTAACACTTATTAGTCTTGATATAGGTTCAGCATTTGATTCAGTAAGTTGGGACTATCTGTTTACCTTACTGAAGTGCACAAATTTCTCTGATGCATTTGTAAATTTAATTGAGCATTTATACAAAGGAACGCTGGCTTATATTAAGGTAGGAACATATGTTTCACAAAAAATACCCATTCTTAAAGGTACAAAGCAAGGATGTCCACTTTCTCCACTATTATTCACTTTAGTAATGGAGCCTTGGGCTAATTTGATTAGAAACAGTACTGACATAGAAGAAAATACAACATCAAAAATTCAACTTTTTGCAGATGATGTTCTAATTACATCAGCAGGATCTAATTCTTCTGTGCAGTCTTTATTTGATAAAATGATGAATTTTAAAAGTATTTCTGGTTTAATATTCAATGAAGAAAAAACTAAAATACTACCTATATATACACGAAAAAATACTCTCATTAGTGATTTTACTAAATATGTACCCAACTCAGGTCAGATAACTTATTTAGGTATAATACTATGTAAAGATATTAAATCTATTATATATAATAACTATAATACCTGTTTTCTTAATATACAAAATCTTTTTAATACCTGGAATAATAAGTTTTTTACTATGGAGGAGAGACTTACAATTATTAAAATGATAATATTCCCCAAGATTTTATACTTAATACAATCAATAATACTTTCACCTACAAAAATAACTATCAAGAAACTGAATACACTAATGTTAAATTTCTTATGGGCACCTAATAGACCTAGGATTGCATTAAAGAAACATACTAATAGCTGGTCTCAAGGGGTATTTCTTTTCCAGACTTTAATTTATATATTATCTCTTCTATTATAAAAGTTATTACTTTATTAATAGATCAGTCATATGTCAAAATGGAAAGATTATTGGGAGCTAATTAGTATGCACTTCATGAAAATCTCTTTAACACATAAAAATATGATTATAAATAACTCCATGTTGTGGTTGCTAAAGGAATTTTGTACTTCACCTATTACACCTAAACATATGGTCTGTTACCCATTAAATATTATTATTAGTTATCGTAACTTTATATTCATGCACCCTAAGTATAGGGAATGGAATTTTATTGTATTCCCTATAATTTATACTCAGGGTATGCTTATGTCATCTACTTCTGAAGGAGCTCATTTAGCTATAGATAATAATCTAAAGTACTGGTATCAGCTGATATCTGATAATAAAGTTAAAAATCTAGATTTCTTAAAACAAGAATTTGATCTAAGAGAAACTTGCTGGTTAGAGGTTCAGATCTTTAGACAACATCTCATTGATAGAATAGATCTAATGTCTATAACAGTTAAAGAATCTATTCCAAAACTGATTGATTACTTGATAATAAATTTACAGCATAAAGTTTCTGATAAAGGTAAACTTTCATATATACATAAAATTATCAGACAAGAAACTTTTACAATGTAGATTCATACTGGAATTATTTCACCTCTATTAATGGGGACCCACCAACTCAACAAGATAAACAATATATATTGGAATCTGCTTATAGAACTACATCTTCCATTGTCTGGAGACTTTATACATGGAAATTTTTACATAGATCTTTTTATACACCTTTGATGATGAATAAAATTAATAATAAAGATAATCTATGTAAGAGATGTAATGTAGAAATTAATGCTGACTGGGCTCATATGTTTTATGACTGTATGAAGTTGAAAGAATACTGGAAGTCAATTAATGAATTTTTGCAGGCTCTTTTACAGATAATTTCATTATTTCTAAGTCTCTTATATTATTCAACACACCTGTACCTCAATGTGTTAAAAAGATTAAGCTTCCCTTGTTATGGTCTATCCTAGCAGTGGCTAGGAAAATAATAACTAGAAATTGGATTTCAGATACACCTCCTTCGTTCAATGAATTTAAAAATGTTATGAATATAATGTGTCATATGGAAATAAGCACAATTAGAATGAGAACAACTAGAAAAACATCACATTTTATTGTATGGGATAATTTACAAAATTTGTTAAAAAATTCTAATTTCAATAGCACAGTATTTTAGTTTAATTAATTGATCTGATTGTAGTGGATGTCTTTGTAAATACTTTAGTTGTTTTGTTGAATATTATAATAATACCTATTTTTAATTATTTGTATAAAATTGTTATGATATTTCTCTTATATGTTAAAACAATAAACTTGTTTTAAAAAAAAAAGAATCTAAGAGAAGGCTCAGGGATTTCCTTCTTCTTCCCCAACATAGACCCCTGGCTATTCCTCCTATTTTGGATATTGTGGATGATGCCTTTTCTGAGGCTAATTTAACTCCTTTCCTCCAGCCCCTGCTAAGCCCGACAGATATTACAGGGTTCCTGACTCCCACCAGTTCCTTTACAAAAATCCTACTGCTGATCCAGAAACCATTTCTCAGGGTTCTAAGGGGGTAAAGGCATCTTCTGCTAAAAATCCTATTCTGACAGATAAGGATTCCAGAGCTTTGGAGAGATGGGGCAAAAAAGTGTATGCTCCTGCTACTTTACCAATTAGGGCTTTAAATTGCCAATTTCATATGCTAAAATATCAGCAATGTTTACTGTCTGTTATGAAACAAAGTTAGGCACCATTTCTGCATGTGCAGATAATAAGGAATTACATGATTTGATGCATGCTACTGAACAAGTGGGGAAGCATGGTTTACACTGTGGTTTTGATGCCTTGGAGGCTTCTTGCAGGACGGCTGCCTCTGGCACAGTCATTAGAAGACATGCTTGGTTAAAGGAACAAAATTTACCTGATCAAGTGAAAGCCAAGTTACTGGATGCTGCTGTTCAGCATAATGTTTTGTTTGGGTCTAAGGCAGAAGAGGTGATAAAGAAAATGGAGGATAAGGCAAAATCCATGCAAACGGTTAAGGATTTCTTGCAAGTTCAGCCCCCAAGATTTAGCAGAAATTGGCCAACAAAAAATTGGTCTTTTCCCAGCTCGGACAGATCTCAGAGGGGTAGATATAGGCACACCAGAGGGAGGCCTCAAACACAGACCTCTTACAGACCTAGACAATGGACTGCTTCCACCTCCACGGGTGGAGAGGACAGACCTCAATCTTACAGAAAACAGGCTCAATGACTCCCCCTGCATGGCTCCAGGAACTTCTCTCCTGAATGCCCCTCTAGGAGGAAAACTGTCCCTTTTTCAACAAAATTGGACTTGCATAACCCAAGACAAGTGGGTTCTGGATGTAGTTTCAAGAGGTTACAGATTCCACTTTCATACCTTGCCAAGACCATACCTTGCCAAGACCACACGGATGGCCAGAGCTACCAAAACACCAGTGGTCCGAGGCATTAAACCAGGTGAGATCCCTCATGGCTATGAGGGCCGTAGAACTGGTTCCACAGTCAGAGACTGGGCAAGGCTTTTACTCAAGGCTCTTTCTAGTTCCCAGAAAGCAAAACTCATGGAGACCCATCCTGGATCTTCTTCTTCTTCTTCTTTCGGCTTTTCCCGGTTAGGGGTCGCCACAGCGGATCACCTGTCCGCACACAGGATTGGCAGTGAAGTTTTACAGTGTCGAGTTGCCAGCCCGGTGCCCAACCTTCCATAGAAGGCACACACACACTCACACCTAGGGCCAATTTAGAGTGTCCAATCCACCTACTGCATGTCTTTGGGATGTGGGAGGAAACCGGAGCACCCGGAGAAAACCCACGCAACCACAGGGAGGACATGCAAACTCCGCACAGAAGGCACCCCAGCCGAGGATCGAACCGGAGAACCTCTTGCTGTGAGGCGACAACACTAACCGCTGCACCACCGTGGCCGCCCAGGAGACCCATCCTGGATCTGTCAGTCTTAAATACTTTCCTGGAGATACCAAAGTTCAAAATGCTTACTCTGCAGCAGCTCCTGCCAGTGTTGAGCAAAAATGCATGGATGGTGACATTGGATTTAAAGGAGGCTTACCTACACATCCCTATCAGACAGGAGTGCAGAAAATACGTCCGGTTCAAGGCCGGCTCGAAACATTACCAATTCTCTTCGCTGCCCTTTGGCTTGTCTACTGCGCCCAGGGTCTTCACCAGTAGTAGCTTATTGCAGACTCAAGGGTATTCAAATTTACCCTTATCTGGGCGACTGCCTTATTCAAGCAGACAGCAAGGATGTTTTACTCCAGCACCTGCAATTTGTTCAAAATCTTCTCAAGTTTATGGGATTCACTGTGAACATAAAGTCAAATTTGACCCCCACACAACAGATAACTTTTCTGGGTGCTCTTTTAAACACAACAACCCAGATGGCATTCCTGACATTCAAAAAACAACTACAGCTGTCTTCCACTTTCAAAGCCTTGGCTTCTATAACTCGACTTACTGCAAGGAAATTCCTGCAGGCTTTGGGTTACATGGCCTCCTGCATCCTTCTCATTCCAAATGCAAGACTACACATGAGAAAAATACAATGGTACCTAAAAAGTGTATGGTCACAGCATTGCCACAGTCTAGACACACAGATTGCTGTCTTGCCTTGCCTACAAAAGGAGTTCCATTGGTGGACCATGGCATGTCTTCACAACAAAGGCAAAGCCTTCGGTCTACCTCCAGCCAGCCAAGTGTTAACCACGGACGCCTCGGATTACGCATGGGGAGCCCACTTGTAGGGAAAGGGTCTGCAAGGTTTTAGGACAGAGGATCGGAAGCACCTACATATCAACTTAAAAGAGATGTTAGCTGTACAGAATGCCCTCTTGGTTTTCAGGAATCTTCTACAACCAGGACAACTACTGATACGCACAGACAACACCACAGTTATGTGGTACATAAACAAGCAGGGGGGCTCACATTCCTACCCCCTTTGCAGACTGGCCATGACTCTATGGAACACAACACTAGCTTGCAAAGTGGATCTACAAGCTCAATTCCTGCCAGGGAAACAAAATACTTTGGCAGACAGCCTGAGCAGGAACCTGGCAGACCCACACGAGTGGATGCTAGACACCCTCATATTCAAGACTATTACAGAAGCCTGGGGCTGCCCGGACATAGATCCATTTGCATCCCCCCTCAACCACCAGTTACAGATATTTTGCACAAGGACTTCTTACAAGCTAGCATGGAAAGTGGATGCACTATCATTCAGTTGGCAAAACCTCAAGGGTTATGCCTTTCCACCACTACCTCTTCTACCACGGGTGTTATTAAAGATCAAGCAGGACAAGCCAAAAATGATGATTCTACTGGCCCCAAATTGGCCTCGTCAATTCTGGTACTCAACACTGAAGAATCTATCTCAGGAACCACCTTGGATTTTGCCTCAGATTCCCAATCTTTTGTCCCAACATCAGGGCCAGGTTCTGCACTCTCATTTCAAAACTCTCAGCCTGGCGAATTCAGGGTCTATGAATAATCCTTCCTTCCCAAAAAGGTCATGGATGTTATCTTAGAAGCCAGACGGCCTAGCACTAGAAACTCTTATGCAGGTAAATGGAAGAGATTTTGCACCTGGATGCATGCTCAGGATTCGGATCCTCTCATTCCTAATATCCCTCTGATTTTTCTTTACCTAACAGACATGCTACATAAGGGTTTATCCTTCTCCTCCATCAAAATTCATGCCTCAGCTATCTCTGCACATTACAATACAGACACTCCAATCTTTTCACATCCACTTCTGAAACAATATCTCCGAGGAGCAAAGAATTTAAGGCCCCCTAGGACACCACCCATACCTGCCTGGGACCTCAACTATGTTCTGGAAAAACTCACTCTTCCTCCTTTTGAGCCTGCTGCCACAACTGATATCAAGTATTTATCATGGAAGACCGCCATCCTTCTGGCTTTGACTTCAGCCAGGAGAGTTTCGGAGTTACAAGCACTCATGGCTGTGGAACCTACATTATTTTTCACCAAGACAGGGTGTCTTTAAGGACTAATCCTACTTTCATGCCTAAAGTTGTTTCCAAAGTGGCTTTAAATCAAACTATTCACCTGCCAACTTTTTTCAATAATCCACAAAATAAGGGGGAAAGGATCTTGCATTCCTTGGATGTACACGGACAACTTCGTTTCTACCTGGACAGAACCAAGGATATCAGGAAAACAGAGCAACTGTTTGTTTCTTATGCAACAAACTCCCAAGGTAAAGCCATTTAAAAACAGACCATTTCTAAATGGATTGCTCATGGAATCAGATTTTGTTACTCTCATCATGGAAAGCAAATCCCAGGAAAAATTAGGACTCACTCTACCAGAGCTGCTGCTACTTCAGCTGCCTTTCTCAGGGGAGTACCTACCAAAGATATTTTGGAAGCTGCAACTTGGAGTTCAGTGCATACTTTCTCTAAGCACTATAATCTCCCTCTTTACTCTAAGTCTAGGGCAGGCTTTGCTTCTGCAGTCTTACAGGGCCTCCTAGCCGCTCCTTCTTCTCTATAACCACCACCCCTTATCTCAGCTTTGGGATTCAACCCTACAGTGAGGACTGCAACAGTGAAACACGATGAACATAGTACAGTTGTGTACACTTACCATAAATGTAGATGTTCGAGTGTCTTCACTGTTGCAGTCTGGGTTACCCTCCCTCCTGTCCCCTCTTATACTTACACTAGTGTGCTAATCTACTTGACCTTTCTTCTGAGGTGTATTTGCTACAGGCTATGGGGTTTGTGGTATGTTATTTTTTGGTTTTTACTATTGGCCTTCATTTTTAGGCACCTGACATCTGGGGCAAGAAAAACTGGAGAACATGGCGTCGGCTGGCAGCTTTGTACTCCAGGTGCTCTGACGTCAGGGAGCATGACTGAACAGCCGACGCCGGACCCAGACTTTGGGATTCTGGCCGACCGAGGACTGCCTGCTGGCAGGAAGAACCCTACAGTGATGACTGCAACAGTGAAGACAACATCTACATTTATGGTAAGTGTACACAACTGTACTTTCTCCCCATCTCACCCAGCATCTTTATCATATCTGCTGTGACCTCATGTGAGCCTACTACTTTCACTGACTTCATTTTCCTTAGTGCTGTTCTTACTGCTGCTAGGCTGGGCTCCTCTTCTCTCATCGTAGTCTGTGTCTGGGGCAGTACAGCATTTGTGGGTTTTCTTTCAGAAGCTGCTGGAAATGCTCCTTTGATGTCCTGTGGACTGGTGAGCAGGTTAACTGGCATCCCTTATGAAGGGTGTCCAACTGTCAATCTGATATGATTTCTTTGTGCCCCTTACTGAGTCACTTTCCAGAAGCTAGTATTGTGCCTCTGATGCCTGGCTCTTGGCTTTTGCAAATCTTTTCGTAGCCTCTTTGTTAGCCACCCAGTATTCCTTCCTAGACCGGGTCTGTCTTTTCTCTCTTCTGCTTTTATTCCTGCAATCTTTTCTTTTGATGACTTCTGCATTCCACCACCAACTTTCCTTATGTACCTTATTTCCATATCTGACTCTGCCACATATCTGTTCTGTAGTCCTCACACATGCTGTTTTGAGGTGCTGCCATTCTTCAACTCCACCTAGATGTTCTTTGTGTTTCACTTTTGCAGTCATCACACTTGGGTTATCCTGCCAGGGGTGGCCCTCAGTTGGCCCGAATACCAGAGGCTTAGTATTTCTGCGTTGGTTGCTGTTGCTCCAGGACTGACGTCAGGTCGTCATTGGTACAAAAACAGGCAGCTGACACCATTATATCAGTCTTTCTTGCTGAGGAGCCCGAAACAGAAGCAGTTCGCACAAGTGCCGGTCAGCTGCTACCTGAGTTTTCATTTCCGAAATTGAAGTTGAAGTCTTCTAAAACTAAGTACCCCATTGGGGATCCTTTTTTCTTGGTCTAACCGATGTCAGAAAAAGTTAACAATTGTCTCGCCTGTGGAAAGCAAATACCGCACCAAGATTTCCATTTTTCCTGCATCACCTGTTTAGGCCCAGACCACGACGTCACTCGCTGTCAGTTTTGTGCTTTGTTCAATGCCAGAACTATACGTCGTAGGGCCCTTATCGTAGCTCAGTACTTTTGCTGTTGATCTCCATATTCTGAAATGGCTTCGGTAAGCTTTCCGACTACTGATCTTCCGAAAAAATATAAGGATAAAGACAGAGACTGCATAGGTCCAAAACTGCCGACGACGCTTCTGTTAAGCTAGTCACCAGTTCTCCAATACTTTCGCAGACTCTGATGCCCGCTTCTGTGGATTCGCAAGCTGCTACCAAGACCCATTTGGAGTCCGGTATGCCACGAGACTCTTATTTGACTATGGAACCTGTGGATGTCTCTACCTTGGGTGGGTCCGGAGCTGCTGTGCAGGCACTGGCTTCCGAGGAAGTCCTTCGCACTACCGATATTCGACACAAACTGGCGATGACTTTCGCATCTTCAGTTCTTTGTAAAACTACAGAGTTTCTAAGGCCCAGGGTACGAACTATGCCTAAAAAACCGACAACACAAGATCAAACACCTACTTCCCTGCCTCAGTCTCAAATACTTAAAATGGCGGAAGACCTTATCATGCTGATTATTGGAAGTCAGACTACCCCTGCTAAAAGAAAGAGATTTGTCCCCAGCAGCTTTATCTGACCAAGAGTCCGACTCTGAGGTTTCTGATTTATGAAGACATGCCCTTATCTGCTTAGGAGGATTCAGATGCAGAGGAATTCATTCCTTCTGCCTCTCCTCCAGAGGAATTTTCTTTTGGTATAACCCTACATACCTTGATGGAGCATATCCATTGGGAATGCCAGGATTATCTTCAGTCCAAAAAGAGACTCAGAATTTTTAGATTTACCACAGCACAGACCCTTAGCTATTCTTCCTGTGCTGAATGTTGTGAATGATGTTTTTATGGAATTCAGCCTAACTCCTGCTACTCTACCTCCTGCTCCCAGGAAACCTGACAGGTACTACAGAGTCCCTGACTCACATAAATTTCTTTTCAAAACTCCTACTGCTGACCCAGAGGTCATCTCCCAAGGATCTAAAGGAATAAAAGCAACCATAGTTAAGAATCCCACCCCTTTGGACAGGGATTCCCGAGCTTTAGACAGATGAGGTAAAAAAGTATACACCTCTACAACTCTTGCCATTAGAGCATTACATTGTCAGTTCCACATGCTGAAATACCAGCAACATACTATGGAACTTATTAAACAAAAATTATCTACCTTCCCAGACTCTGCAGAAAATAAAGAATTACAGGAGCTTATGCATTCTGCAAGCCAAGTTACTAAGCATACCCTGCAATATGGGTTTGACGCCCTAGAAGCATCCTGCAGGGCAGCAGTCACAGGTTCTGTACTTAAAAGGCATGCTTGGCTTAAGGAACAGACCTTGCCAGACCATATCAAATCAAAACTATTGGACGCACCACTGAACAAAGACAGTCTGTTTGGCATCAAAGCAGATGAGGTTTTAAAAAAGATGGAAGAAAAAGCTAAATCTATGCAGACAGTTAGACTTTTGCAAGTACAGCCTCCGAGATTCAGTAGACATTGCCCCTCAAAACATTCGTCCTTCCCAGCCCCCTGAAGACCGCCTCAGACTAGACCTAGGGGAAGTAGACCCCGCAGACAGCAGTCCTGGGAATGTAGAGATCTAAGCAATGGAGTACCTCCACTACTAAAAACAGTGAGTGCTAAGCCACCCCCTTATGCAAAGAATTCACAATGACTTTTCAAATCCACCTCTTACCTCTGCCCACATGCTTGTGCCCCTTGGAGGAAAACTTGCCTCTCGTGCAAAAAACTGGGCCTCCATCACCAACAATCGATGGATCCTCAACATAGTGTCCCAGGGGTAAAAATTTTGTTTCCACACACTGCCAACCCCAAAAGGGTTCCCAGATCTTCCACCAAACCAGTGTGCAGAGGCACAAAACCAAGTTTATTCCTTGCTCTCCATGAGGGCAATTCAGCCTGTTCCTGCAGACCAGATAGACCAAGGTTTCTATTCCAGACTTTTCCTGGTACCCAGAAAAGAGGGCACCTGGTTCTCAATCTTAGATCTGTCCATTCTTAACACCTTTCTGGTGGTACCAAAATTCAAAATGCTCACCCTCCAGCAGCTTCTTCCTATGCTGTCCAAAGATATCTGGTTAGCCACCCTAGACCTAAAAGAGGCCTAGCTGCACATCCTAATCAGAGACTCTTGCAGGAAATATCTGCGTTTCAGGGCAGGGTCTATTCATTATCAGTTCTCTGCACTTCCCTTTGGCTTATCCACTGCTCCCAGACTTTTCACAAAATGCCTGGCTCTAGCCTTTGCTTTTTGCAGACTAAGAAATATTCACATTTACACCTACTTGGACGAATGCCTGATTCAGGCAGTCAGGAAAAGCTGTTGCAGCACTTTTTTTTTTTGCTTCACTGTATAGTTTTTCAGATCTCTGCTGATTTTCCCCCCTCCCCCTATTTCTCTGTGTCTGAAGTTGGTATAACTAGTTTTACATCCTGTGTGTTATCTGACCATCTCAAGGATTACTTGCATAAAGTTAGACCCTTTTAGTAAAAAAAAGTCTGCACATCATTGCAGGATCCTTCCTGTGTCCTGAAAGTGTGCTCTTCAAACTATCTGGAGATATACAGAGCTGAGTATATTTTTCTGGCACTTCAGAGTTGTGTACTGGCAATTGTTGTTTGACTAATTTTATATCATTGCTGGCTGACTTCAGAGTTGAGTTGTGCACTGTTTTATTTTTGCTTCACTGTATAGTTTTTCAGATCTCTGCTGAAGGTGATGGCTTTCCCATACCCACCCTCCCTATTCCTGTCTTGTTTAAATTTGGAGGCTTTTGCAGTTGCCACTGTAGATTTGATCTGGGACACTCCCCCCAGTCCCATCTCTTTATTTCATTCTACCTAATAGACTCCTTCTGCACTTGTTTTTAGTCATTTTTAATTTAATTGCTGTTTTTAAACTGTTTGGTCTAACATTGTTACACACTCAAGTGTCCTAGCTTGCACTGCATTTGAATTGTTTTTACCGCTGTTTTAACTACTTTTCTTTATATATATTAAAAAAATACCTTTCCTGTAACTAGTGTAGTCCAGATTCAGATTTGCTGTATCCAGGACTGTATGTAAACTTCTGAGCCCCCCCCCCCAAGCTTTCTGTGTTGGAGGGAAGCCTTCAAGCTTATCAGTGGGAGTGGTAAGCACTAGGTAACCTGTCTACCACATAAGGAGTGGTTCTGGCCCAGAAATTGTAGTTGTTGGCCGTTTGGGCAGTTTTTCCATCTCTCTCAACTTTCTGATTTAAAAGCCCATATTTGCACTTGTTTCCCCCTTTCCTGTAGCTAGTTTAGTCCAGATACAGATTCTTAGTTTTAGCACTTGAATTTGCTTATTCGTGATCAGCACTTGTTCAGAAATTGTAAGCACTAAATCCTCATTACCTAGAGGAAAACAGTTTTGGTAATTGCTTTCCTCACTTGCTTAGAGAAAAACAGCTCTTGTACTCACTTTCTTCACTTATCGAGAGGAAAATAGTTTTTTATTCAGGCATGTCCAAGGGTCAGCTCCCAGTGTTCTCT
Organism: Protopterus annectens; assembly: GCF_019279795.1. Classification (NCBI taxonomy): domain Eukaryota; kingdom Metazoa; phylum Chordata; order Ceratodontiformes; family Protopteridae; genus Protopterus; species Protopterus annectens. Next base: position 59,499,476 of record NC_056749.1, on the reverse strand, counting down.
CCTGTCTATCTGATGAATCTGGGCATCTTGGGGCAATGTAGAAATTGTCTCATGTACACAGACCACCCAACACTACAACCTGTGAGAGATGCACTTATCTAGCCAAACTGGAGGTAAAGCTCTCTCCAATCAAGACTGAACTTGACAGTCAAGAGGAGAAGGTAAACACTTGCATCACACCACACTCATCACATAGTCTCACTAAATCTACACCACAAAAATCCACACATAGATACACAAAAACATTCGCGGAGGCTCTCGGTAATTAATCTGCTCAAGCAACAGAAACCTCCAAAGCAGAAATGCAAGCAACCTCCACCCCCCAACACAACCCAAATGACACATAGCCCACAAACTCAGTGTGCCACTCAACCACAGCCAGTAAGGCAAAACAACGTAGCCAACACACTAGTCATAGGTGACGCTATAGTTCGGCACACTGATGTCCCACTCACCTGGCTAAACAAGGAGAAGGTTACCGTCAGCTGCCTGTCGAGTGCCAAGATCCGCTACATAACCCACACACTCAGGTCACACCACAACAAGTACAAATATGTCCATGTTGGTGTGAACAACCTGAGAATGTACCTCCCTGAACTACATGAAAAGAGACATGGAAGAGCTGTCCGATCTTGTAGCCCAGGCAGATATGACCATAGCCCTGAGTAGCATTCTGCCATCACCCAGAATGATGCCGCAGTACAAGGACAAAATGATTGACTTCAACAATTGGCTAAGCTTCTGGTGCCATTCTAAAGGGATCCAGTATCTGTCTGCCTGGGACGACATGGTCAGCAGACCACGATGCTTTGCCAGAGATGGCCTGCACCTGTCACCCCTGGGATTCCGGATACTGGCTAAGGTTCTTGCCGCCTCTGTAGTGCCTTTTTAGGCAAGGTTCAAATGACAAATTCACCACCGTAACAGGAACAGGCAAGCAAAAACTGAGGGTGGTGCTACAAGTCTAAATCTCAAAATGCACTCACTCAAGGCGCTCCTTAAAATGGAGAACATCGATATATGTGCAGTAACTGAGACCTCGTTCAAGGCTCAGAGAACACCCCTGCACTACCAGGCTGTAACTCATACCACACTTTTCGGCCATGTAACCTGGACCGGAACACCAAAGATGGAGGTGTGTCCATATTCATTAAGGATATTCACACCTCCAGGCTAGTTGCTCAGCATAATGTAGCCGAGGTTATCCAAGTGCAGCTAACTCTGGGCAAATCTGCAATCCAAATTGTAGCTTGCTACAGATCACCCACCATGCCCCAGGATTCCCACTCCTCTTTTCTTGATGTACTGGAAAATATTAGGATTCAACCAAGCACCCTAATAATGGGCGATTTCAACTACCCCACCATTAACTGGGAAAACTACTTATGTACCAACTCCTTCGCTCAACGCTTTCTGGAATTGATAAACTCCAATGCCCTGGATCAACTTATCCACACCCCCACCAGGGGCAACAATATCCTAGATCTTGTCCTTACCAACATGAGTGACCAGTGTTCCACACCTGAAGTCAACGCCTTATTGGTCCGATCTGACCATAAGCTAATTACCCTAGATATCCACATCCTGCCCCCACACCCATTGAGGAAACCATGGTAAAAAATTTCTCCAAAGCCAACTTCATGCTTCTTAAGACAGAAGTGTTGAACTTCATGACACCCATGCAGATGGACAATACAGATGTCCTTCAAGGATGCATCTGCAGTCATAACATATGGGTTGTCCTGCCTCAGGCAGCCCTTCGGTCGGCCGGATTCCAAAGTCTGGGTCTGGCCTTGGCTGATGTCGCACTTTCCCCGACGTCAGAGCTTCTGGGGTATAAAGGCATCAGCCGACGCCATTTTCCTCAGTCTTTCTTGCCGCGCGGTGCCCGAAGCAGAAGCTGTTCGCAAGTGCCGGTCGGTCAGATCCAGAGATTTCAGCTACCGAAGACTTCTAAAAAAGCTAAGTACCCCATTGGGGACTCTTTCTTGCCTCAGCCGATGTCAGACAAAGTAAATAATTGTTTAACTTGTGGGAAACACATACTTCATAAGGATTTCCATTCTTACTGCCTTCCTTGCTTAGGCCCAGACCACGACGTATCCGCTTGTTTAGCCTGTGCCTCCTTCAACCGACGGACTCTCGCGTCGGTCGGAGTTTGCAGAAGAGTTTTTTGGACCCGCTTTTGCATATGAAATGCCGTCGGAGACTCCGACTACACATTTAGCCAAAACGAAGAAAGGACCGACACATGCCCGCGGTTTCGGCTGAAACCACGGTTAGGCCTACCGCGAGTGTCTCTGTTTCAGCCGAAACAGAGTCCTCTGTTCTTCCTTCTACCGAAATCATACCTCCGACAACTGAGGCCAGAGAGGCCCCGGCTGAGTCGGCTACAGAAATCCCTACCGAAGAAGCAAGAGCACAAGATTTGTCCGACACCATCCCATTGGACATTTCTACTCCTGCACGTGGGGCAGCTAGGCCCCCTGCTTCTATGTCTATTAAGGCTTTCTCCAGGGCTAAAGCAGCTAAAATTTCAAAAGCTTTACCTGCAAAATCTACTTCTCAGAGACCTTCCTCAAGTTCTCAGATTCTCAGCCTTGCTGAGGACCTTATATCTCTGATTAGGGGTTCCCAACCTCACCCAGACAGGGCCTCCCAACCTCCACCTGACAAAAGGCCTAGGACTGAACCCCCTGAACCTCTCTCTTCTGATGGATCCGATTTATCAGACCATCAGGAAGGGCCTTATTCACCTTATGAGGATTCAGATGCAGAAGACTCCATTCCTTCTGCCTCCCCTCCAGAAGAATTTTCCTTTGGGGAGACTTTGCACTCAGTGAGGGAACTCTTTCAATGGCAGGGTCAGGATTTCTCTGATTCTAGAAAAAGACTAAGGACCTTTTTACACTTGCCACAGCATAGGCCTTTAGCCATACCACCTGTGCTAACTGTAGTTGATGATGCATATAATGATGTCAGTTCTGCCCCTGATTCTCTTCCCCCGGCCCCTGCCAAACCTGACAGATATTACAGGGTCCCGGATTCTCACTTTCACTTGTATAAAGCCCATGCTGCAGACCCAGAAACTATTTCTCAGGGCCCAAAAGGTGTTGCAGCTGCTACTGCCAAAAACCCCCTACCCTCTGAAAGAGAGTCAAGAGCATTAGAGAGATGGGGAAAAAAGGTTTATACATCTGCTACTCTTTCTGCCAGGGCATTAAACTGTCAATTCCATATGATACAGTACCAGGAATATTTGTTAGATCAGCTGAATAAAAAGCTTTCTTTACCTGAGCCTTTAGACCGTAAGTCCCTTCAGGATTTGGTACACAACTCTCAGCAGGTCAGTAATCATTTCTTAAAATGTGGCTATGATGCACTGGAGGCTTCATTTAGATCAGCTATGACTGGGGCAGTAATTCGAAGGCATGCCTGGCTAAAAGAGCAATCCTTACCAGACCATGTCAAGGCTAAACTCCTAGATGCTCCAATGGAGAAACAAAGTTTATTTGGCTCCCCTGCACAGGAGATTCTAAAGAAAGTGTAAGAAAAAGCAAAATCTGTGCAAACAGTAAAGGATTTTCTGCAGGTCCAACCTCCGAGGTTCAGCAGAAACTGGCCTTCAAAGAATTGGTCCTTTCCAGACACCTCCAGAGCACAGAGGGGCAGGAATAGACGCACAAGAGGCAGAGGTCAATCAAAGGGTGCCTACAGGGGTCGTCGGTGGCAACCTGCCAACCAGAGGAGTACTGCCACAACTGCGACTGCAACCACTTCCACAGGACAGACACAATGACTTGAGTCTGATTCCACCTACCAGGGAACAACTGGAAGCACCCTTGGGCGGAAAGTTGGCTCTATTCTCAAAAAACTGGCATTGCATTACAAAAGACAAATGGACATTGCAAACAATAGACAAAGGATACAGGTTTCACTTCCACACTTTACCAAGAAGGAACGGAATGCCAAACCTACCACCAAACCAGAAGCCAGAGGCTTTAAGACAAATCAACAATTTACTTGAGATGAAAGCAATAGAAAGGGTACCATCTATAGAACAAGGCCAAGGATTTTACTCCAGACTATTCCTTGTACCCAGAAAAGAAACTCAATGGAGGCCTATTCTCGACTTGTCCGCACTAAACACATATCTCATTGTGCCAAAATTCAAGATGCTGACCCTACAGCAACTTCTTCCCATGTTGGGCAAGGAGTCTTGGCTGGTGACTCTAGATCTCAAGGAGGCATACCTGCACGTCCCTATACGACCAGATTGCAGAAGACACCTCCGATTTCTTGCAGGATCAGAGCATTATCAATTCTCAGCATTGCCTTTTGGCTTATCTACTGCGCCCAGAGTATTCACGAAATGCCTGGCATCAGTAATTGCACATTGCAGGCTTCAGGGAATTCAAATCTACCCTTACCTGGACGGCTGCCTAATAAAAGCGGACAACAAGACAAAACTAATAAAGGATTTGGCCTATGTCATACACCTGTTACACGCCTTGGGATACACAGTCAACATCCAGAAGTCAAGACTAGTGCCATCCCAAAGGATAACATTTTTGGGTGCGGATCTGGATACAACAACTCAGATGGCTTTTCTCACAGAAGAAAAACAAAAGCAACTTCCAGTCTACTTCATGGCTTTGACAAAACAAACTCAGCTTACTGCAAGGAAAGTCCTGCAGGCCCTGGGTTACATGGCATCCTGCATAATCTTGATCCCACATGCCAGGCTGCATATGAGGAAATTACAGTGGTACCTAAGGAATGTATGGTCTCAACACAGACACAGTCTAGAAACCATGATGCCAATCATTCCATGCCTTCAAAAGGAATTCCTGTGGTGGGCTCAGGCCTGCCAGTCCAACAGAGGGTTGCCTTTCAACAAACCACAGCCAAGGCAGACCATCACCACGGACGCCTCAGACCTAGGATGTGGAGCACACATGGAGGACAAATGTATCCAAGGCCTATAGTCTCAAGACCAGATAAACGTACACATAAACCAGAAGGAGATGCTGGCAGTGAAGCATGCAATCGAGGCATTCCAATCATTCCTCCAGCAAGGACATCTGCTGATAAGGACAGACAACACCACGGTCATGTGGTATATAAACAAACAGGGAGGCATGCATTCCTACCCTCTATGCCAGATGGCAATGGATCTGTGGAACCTAGGCCTGAATCTCAACATCCAGCTGCAGGCCAAATTCGTACCAGGAAAAGAGAATTCACTAGCAGACAAATTAAGCAGAACTACCACGGATGCTCATGATTGGATGCTGCATCCAGACATCTTCAAACTCATAACAAAGAAATGGGGAATGCCAGAGATAGACCTGTTCGCCTCCCCACTCAACCACCAACTGAAGAAATTCTGCTCAAGGGCATACCACCCACAAGCCTGGAGGGTGGACTCTCTCTTTTTCAGCTGGAATGCCCTAACAGTAAATGCATTTCCACCTCTCCCATTGATGTACAAAGTTCTACTGAAGATCAGGGAGGAACAGCCAAAGGTGATAGCTCCGGACTGGCCAAGGCAGCACTGGTATCCGCTACTGAGAAGCATGTCTCGGGCGAACTCATGGCCTCTACCCCTATGGCCTCTTCTTCTAACGCAGAACAATTTCAAGACCCTGCATCCAAACTTGAAAACACTGCAACTAACTGCCTGGAAAATTACTTAAAACCAAACCAAACTGTCTTATCTCAGAGGGTCAAGGACATTATCCTGGAGGCTCGCAGACCCTCCACAAGGAAGACATACTCAGCTAAATGGAAGAGATTCCTCTTTTGGAGCACATCAAACGGTACAGATGTCACAGTGGCAAACCTTGCACACATCCTAGAATACTTAGCAGAATTGTTCCACAATGGCCTGTCCTACTCTTCCATCAAGATTCATGCTTCAGCAATTTCAGCAGAATACAATATGGACCCTCCTATCTTCTCTCACCCTCTCCTCAGACAATTTTTAAGAGGGATCAAAAATGCAAAACCTCCAAGGAGACCCCCTCTGCCTGCATGGGATCTCAATTTTGTGCTGGAAAAATTGACACTACCCCCTTTTGAACCAGCAGCATCAGCAGACTTACAGTTCTTATCTTGGAAAACTGCCTTCCTTTTGGCAATCACTTCAGCAAGAAGAGTATCCGAGTTACAGGCATTAATGGCAGTGCAGCCTTTCCTTATTTTTCACCAGGATAGAGCATCTCTGAGAACCAATCCTACTTTCATGCCAAAGGTGGTATCCAGGGTATCCTTGAACCAAGCTATTCATTTGCCTACGTTCTTCCCTAACCCACAGAACAAGGGGGAGAAACTATTGCACACCTTGGATGTACACAGACAACTACGCTACTATCTGGACAGAACTAAAACCAGCAGAAAAACTGACCAACTGTTTGTAGCATATGCAACTGGGGTACAAGGAAAAGCAATTTCCAAACAGACAATTTCCAAATGGATAGGAAACTGCATTCGCTTTTGCTACTCTTTTCATGGAAAGACAGCTCCTGAAAATATCAGGCCTCATTCCACAAGAGCCACAGCCACCACTACAGCTTTCATACGAGGGGTGGCTACCAAGGACATTTTAGAAGCTGCTACTTGGAGCTCCGTGCATACATTTGCCAAGCATTACAATCTACCTTTATACTCCAGATCCCGAGCAGGTTTTGCAACTGCAGTTTTACAGGGGATCTTAACTACACCATCCTTATCTTAGTACCTCCTCCCCCAGTTTGGCTATGGTATTCTACCCATATGTTATGACTGCAGATGCATCCTTGAAGGACATAGTACAGTTTTGTACCTACCATAAATGTAGATGTCCGATATGCATCTGGGGGAATCTATTGTGGTGTATTTGTTTGTATATATATATCTACATATATATATCTATATATATATATATATATATATATATATATATATCTATATATCTATATATATATATCTATCTATATATATATATATATATGTGTGTGTATCTATATATATATATATATATATATATATATATATATATATATATATATATTGTTTGCTACTGTTTGGAACTTTCAACATTTATCCAAATTTAGCCTTCCTAGAGGGCACCTGGGGCAAGAAACACTGAGGAAAATGGCGTCGGCTGATGCCTTTATACCCCAGAAGCTCTGACGTCGGGGAAAGTGCGACATCAGCCGAGGCCAGACCCAGACTTTGGAATCCGGCCGACCGAAGGGCTGCCTGAGGCAGGACAACCCATATGTTATGACTGCAGATGCATACCTATCGGACATCTACATTTATGGTAGGTACAAAACTGTACTTTACTACTACTGAATCATACACAATTACACTTTATAAGCACTTACATGAGTGTATGGATCATGCTATCCCAAACAGAACCAAGACGCTAGCCTTCAAAAAAAGGAAGCCAATCTGGTGGTCCCCTGCCATAAACAAACTGTAAAACAGAAGGAAGAAACTGTTGCAAAAGAGAGTAAAATCCCATGAGTGGAGGAGCTCCCTGGTCAGCCTCAGTAAGAAGCTGCGATCCCTGATAAAATCCTCCAAAGCTAGTTACGAAAACAAAATTGCCACTGATTCTAAAGACAACCACAAAGCATTCTATAGCCATGTCAATAATCTCATTGGCAACAACCAGATCTGCTCTGAGTTACAGCACAATGGCACAAAATATACAGACCCAACTGATATTGCCAACATCCTGGCAGATAGGTTCAGTGCTAACTTTACCCCCCCTCTCACCCCCTAAAGAGCCCATCTCTATACTGGAAGAATGCAAAGTTCCTGCAATCACGGCTGCACAGGTAAAAACCACACTCTCCAAAGCCAAGAACACAGCATCCATGGGACCAGACAACATCCCAAGCTACGTTTTACACGAACTGCAGAACGAACTGGCACCTCACCTAAGTACCATGTTCAATCATAGCCTCACCTCAGGCTTTGTGCCTGCTGAGTGGCGCACAGCGATGGTTATCCCACTCCACAGTGGGGGAGCCACCACGAACCCCGGGAACTACCACCCCATTAGCCTGATGAGCCTGGTCTGCAAGGCCATGGAACGTATAATCATGAAACTTATAAACAAAGACATTGGTAATCTCCAAACTCTGTACCCCACCCAGTTCGGGTTTGTAAAAGGCAGATCATGTCTCCTAAACCTGACAGACTTCTTTGAAGCAGTCACCAAAGCCGTAGACAAGGCTAAGGTGGTTCACACAGCCTATCTAGATCTTGCCAAGGCTTTCGACACCATTTCCCCACTCTGAAATTATAGATGTTATGTAGTCCAATCTCGCCTACATTCTTACCCGTGGGTTCGGAGCCAAATATCGGCTCCGACTCGGCCAAACTTTTCTAGCTCGAAGTCTTCTATTGGCTGGGCTAAGCAGGTATCCTATGGTGCACTGCTCCATATCCCCAGATCTCGTTGGCCGCTCGTGTAGCTCGGACGTGGTCTCGCTCTTGGCTGTGGCTAAGTACCCTTTTTCTTGTCTTTTAGAAAAACTTATTATAAACAAAAAGCTATTTTCATAGCTATTGTCTTTTAGTGTTGTTTTAGGTTTTTGGTAGTGTGCTTGTGTTTGTGGTATCCCGCTAACTGTTCCCTCGGGCTAGGCCCATTTCAGTTAGAGGACCTAGTCCTCTTGTCCTATCTGTTCGCGCTAAACCGTTTGTTAGAGTTTGGTGTCTGTTCCCTTACTTCGTGGTCATTAACCGTTTTAGTTAGATGTTTTGACTGGGTTTGTCTCGATGTGTGTCCCCAGCGTGTGTGTACTGTTACAGTTGAAAACTTGTTCCCGTGTTTTTTATGGTGTTGCGCGTCTGTGAGTTTCTTGTCAGACCGTTTCTTGGGTTGTGTTGTTGATGGGGATGCTACCATCACTCTCTGTCAACAGTTGGGCATAACACTAAATTGGGAAAATTCTGCCTTGTTGCCCTTGCAGCATGTCACCTTTATAGGAGCAGAATTAGACACAGTTCGAATGCCAGCATTTTTACCGCAGAAAAGGATCAGAGTCTTACAGCAACAGATACACACCCCGATTCCCCTGAGGAAAGCAAAGGCAAGATGGGTTCTTCAACTCCTGGGGAACATGGCAGCAACAATTATGTTGGTCCCTCTAGCGAGATTGCACATGAGACTTCTTCAATGGTTCTTCTTTGTTCAATGGTCTTTCCAAAAATTTCCACTTTCTCACCCCATTTTGCTCACGGACCGATGCAAACAGGATCTCAGTTGGTGGCTTTGCACCAACAATTTGGACGGGGGAAGACCCTTCATTCTACCCATCCCGGTTGCCACAGTGACCACAGACGCCTCCCAGATGGGGTGGGGGGGCATTATCTTATAGGTTCATAGGTAGGTACTAGGCTATTGGCCCTAGGGCCTATATAAGCCTAGCCAAAGTTACCCTGGCTTTCGCCACCCAAGAAAATTATTTTCCTGTGCCACTGTTGAGCAGAGCCACAGAAGTGATCCCTGGGGTGAATTTCCTATCTCCCATCCAATCATCAAGATTTTTCTTGAACAGTGCTAATGAGGAGCTTTGTTTGATATAGATAGGTAGTTTTTCCAGAGTATTGGAAGTCTCTGGGACAGGAATCTATCCCTCCAGCATGTTCTGTTTATTGTGGTGATGAGGTTTGGTCCCTAGAAGTGTGTAGCTCGTAGGGATTGGGATTTCTTTAAGTGGAGCATGTCTAAAAGCTCTGGGTTTAACATAGCTTTGTGTGTTAGGCAGAGATCGCCTCTGAGTAGGCGATATGCAACGGAGTAAAGCTTCAGTTTTTTGAGACGGTCTGCATAGGGCATCTCTTTGAGGTCGGTAATCCTCTTTGTGAGGCATTTCTGTGGCCTTTCCAATTGTTGTAGATGTCTTGTGAGGTACATACCAAAAGGGGCGTTGTACTCTGTAATGGGTCTAATGAGTGACGAGTAGAGGGGAACAATGACCTCTTTTTTCCCGGATGAGAAACCTTTTGTGATGAGGTGTGCCACGTAGAAGGATTTCCTGACTACTGTGGCGATGTGCTTATCAAAGGAGAGATTACTGTCCACCTGTGTCCCAAGGTCTCTTATCACACTTTTGATGTTAAGTAGACTACCACTTATGTGGTAGTTCATGGGTACTGAGTTTTTACCAAAAGGAATGACAATGCACTTTTTGGCATTGAGCTTGAGGCCATGGCTTTGACACCAGGCATCTGTCTCAGCAAGACCCTTTTGTAGGATGTCCACATCTTTTGGAGTTTTGATTATGGCTCCTAGTTTGCAGTCGTCTGCGAACTTCGTTAGCCAAAGACCTTCTGTGTTGGCCTGTACTTCAGAGTAGTAGATACCAAACAGGAGAGGACCCAGGACTGAACCTTGTGGATCTTGGCAGGACAGTCCAAGGCACGTGGCAAGATCACGCGATACATCTGCATATCAGTGTCCTAGAGAGATGAGAGCGGTGCTACTTGCGTTGTAGGCACTTCAGAGCTTTCTGCCTCTGGGGACATTTGCAGTACACTTGGACAACATGTCCGTAGTGTGGTATCTAAACAAGCAAGGGGGAACCAGGTCTTACCCCCTGTGCAAAGAGGCCATGCGAGTGTGGCAGTGGGCAGTATCTTCCCAACGGTTTCTGGTGGCAACGCACATTCCAGGGAAGTCCAGCATGATAGCGGACAGGCTAAGCAGAGCTATTCTGATGCCTTACGAGTGGTCCCTGAATCGTCTATTTGCAGAACGAATCTTCAGCAGATGGGGTCAGCCTTGCTGCGACCTTTTTGCCAGCACCCTCAATGCCAAATGCAGCAGCTACTTCACGCTGATCCCCCCACAGGGGGAGTCACCCAGGGGCGCGCTAGTTCACGATTGTCCCTCCGGTCTGCTTTATGCTTTCCCTCCGTTTCCCTTGCTGTCAAAAGTGATTCAGAAAGTGCAATCCTTGGGAAGCAGAATGATTCTGATTGCTCCACACTGGCCTCGTCTAGTCTGGTTCCCCTTTCTCCAACCATACATTGTGGACACTCCTTGGATTCTGGACCCTCAACCAGATTTACTGACACACATGTCGGGACAGTTCCACCCCTCTCTGATGACACTCCAGTTGACAGCCTGGCTACTCAACTTCCATCGTTAGTTAGGCTTCATAATTTTTCATCGGAAGTAGTTCACATTTTATCTTCATCTCATAAGCCATCTACTAGGAAGATTTATTCTAGCAAATGGAAGAGGTTTTCTATTTGCGCGCATACCCAAGGAATTGATCCTTACACAGCCCCGATTGCTTCAGTCTTGGAATTTTTGTCTGTGCACTTTTCCATCAGGGTTCCGCGTCAGCTACCATAAAAGTTCAATTGGCTGCGATCTCTATTATGTTGCTAATGAGCCTAGTCTTATGGCTCACAGACCCTGCAAGGCTTTCCTGAAAGGTACTCTGTTACTCCGTCCTCCGGTCTCTGAACCTATCATGACCTGGGATCTCAATTTTGTTCTACAAGCCCTTACTTCACCACCTTTCGAGCCTGCAGCTACCTGTGACTTGAAATTCTTTACCTGGAAAACAGCCTTTTTAACGGCAATTACTTAAGCTAGGCGAGTTTCAGAAATTCAAGCCCTTTCTATCAAACCTCCATACTTCATCTTCCATAAAGACAGGGTTTCTCTTAGACCAAACCCTTCTTTCCTTCCTAAAGTGGCTTCTGTATGTAATCTTAATTAATCTATTGAGTTACCTGTATTCTTTCCTCATTTTTCAAACAAGGCAGAATTAAAATTTCATCAGTTGGATGTACACAGACTGTTACATTTCTGTCTGCACCGAACAAAAGATATCCGGAAGTCTGATCAACTATTTGTCTCCTTTTCGGAAAACAAAATTGGATCCCCTGTCTCCAAAATCACCCTATCCAGATGGATATCTAGTTGCATCTCTTTCACCTACTACGCAGGAGGAAAAGACCTGCCGTTTCCGGTCAAGGCTCACTCTACTCTGGCTGTTTCTACATCTACAGCCTATCAAACCAGATTGTCAATGGATGATATATGTGCTGCAGCTACTTGGGCTTCTCCACACACATTTGTTTCTCATTACAAATTGGATGTGGTATCTAGGGGCAGGTCGTCCTTTGGTTCCACAGTACTCAGGAGTATTTTCCTATGAGCCACCCAGGATGTAGGTGGTAGGGACGCTGTCCCACGGGTAAGAATGTAGGCGAGATTGGACTACATAACATCAAGAAGTTATGTACTTACCATAACGTTCGATGTATGTAGTCCATCTCGCCTCACATTCTTACTTACCCTCCCACCTTCCTTCCTGGAGGATCATTTTCTATCTGCAGAGTTCCCTTTACCTTTAGCTTATTCTTTTTTTACCTGGATGGTGTGTATGCATGGGGTATGAATGAGTATTCACAGCAAACTAGATCTGGGGATATGGAGCAGTGCTACATGGGATACCTGCTTAGCCCAGCCAATAGAAGACTTTGAGCTAGAAAAGTTTGGCCGTGTCGGAGCCGATATTTGGCTCCGAACCCACGGGTAAGAATGTGAGGCGAGATGGACGACATACATCGAACATTATGGTGAGTACATAACTTCTTGATAAACTCTCTAAACTAGGTATAAATCCCTATGTCACAAGATGGGTTGCCAACTGGCTCACTGACGGAACCCACACTGTAAAAGTAGCAGACTCCAAATCCGACTTCAGACCAGTGACAAGTTGGAGTACCACAGGGTTCAGTCCTGGGTCCTCTCCTGTTTGGTGTCTACTTCTCTGAAGTACAGGCTAACACAGAAGGTTTTTGGCTAACGAAGTTCACAGATGGCTGCAAACTAGGAGCCATAATCGAAACTCCTAACGATGTGGACATCCTACAAAAGGGCCTCAGTGAGACAGATGCCTGGTGTCAAAGCCATGGCCTCAAGCTCAATGCCAAAAAGTGCATTGTCATCCCTTTTAGTAAAAAAAACTGTATCCATGAACTACAACATAGGCGGTAGTATACTTAACACCGAAAGTGTGATAAGAGACCTTGGGACACAGGTGGACAGTAGTCTCTCCTTTGATAATCACATCGCCACAGTAGTCAGGAAATCCTTCTACATGGCACACCTCATCACAAAAGGTTACTCATCCAGAAAAAAAGAGGTCATTGTTCCCTCTACTCATCACTCATTAGACCCATTATAGAGTACAACACCCCTTTTGGTATGTACCTCACAAGACATATACAGTAACTGGAAAGGCCACAGAAATACCTCACAAAGAGGATTACTGGCCTCAAACAGATGCCCTACACAGACAGTCTCAAAAACTCCAGCGTTAATCAGTCGCATATCGCCTACTCAGAGGTGATCTCTGCCTAACATACAATGCTATGTCAAACCCAGAGCTGTTTGACATGCTCCACTTAAAGAAATCCCAATTCCTCCGAGCTACATGCTTTAGAGACCTAAACTTTGTCACCACAATAAACAGAACATGCCGGAGGGATAGATTCCTGTCCCAGAGACTTCCCATACTCTGGAATGAACTACCTATCTATATCAAACAAAGCTCCTCATTAGCACTCTTCAAGAAAAGTCTTGATGATTAGATGGGAAATAGGAAATTCACCCCGGGGATCACCTCTGTGGCTCTGCTTGACAGTGGCACAGGAAAATAATTTTCTTGGGTGGCAAAAGCCAGTGTACCTTTTTGGCTGGGCTTGTATAGGCCCCAGGACCGATAGCGTAGTACCTACCTATGAACCTGACATTTGTAAAGGACCTACTAACCTCACTGGGATACACTGTAAACGAAAAGAAATCCAAACTAGTCCCCAGTCAGGAAAATTGTATTCCTGGGAGCAAGCCTGGACACAGCATCCCAGATGGCATTCCTTACTCCAAAAAAACAAGCCTATCTGACAGGCTACGTCTCTCAAATGGCCACCAGAACTCCGTTATCCGCAAGAAAAATCCTGCAAGCTCTAGGGTTCATGGCCTCCTGCATTGTACTAATTCCATATGCCAAACTGCATATGAGGAAACTTCAATGATACTTAAAGAGCCTTTGGTGTCAACATTCTCAGGACCTGGAAACTATTATACCTTGTCTAAGGAAAGATTTTCTTTGGTGGGCAGAGCATGCAACCAGAACAAGGGACTTCCCTTTTCACAACCCCATGCCGCCCAGACCCTAACCACAGACGCATCAGATTATGCCTGGGATGCACTCCTGGATGGCAGGTGCATTCAGGGCCACTGGAGCCCAAATCAGATTCATCTGCACATCAACCAAAAAGAGATGCTAGCCATTCAGCACGCTCTTGACAGCCTTCAGATCCCTACTCTCTCCAGGGCCTCCACTAATCAAAACCGACAACACCACAGTTATGTGGTACATCAACAAGCAGGGGAGAACCCACTCTGCATGCTAGCCATGACCCTTTGGAACACGGCCTCAACCATGCATTTTCACCTGCTAGCACAATTTTTGACAGGCAACCAAAGCTCTCTGGCAGACATGTTAAACGGAAATCTCCTGGACCCACACAAGTGACAATTAAACCACAACACATTTTTGACAGGCAACCAAAGCTCTCTGGCAGACATGTTAAACGGAAATCTCCTAGACCCACACAAGTGACAATTAAACCACAACACATTCAGCCTAGTAACCCAGAAATGGGGTACTCCAAAGGTGGACCTATTTGCCTCCCACAACAACCACCAGCTCAGCAAATTCTGCACCAGGGAACCTCACAACATGCTTGGAAAGTGGATGCCCTATCCTTCCAATGGGTAAACCTCTCGATCAATGTATTTCCCCCTTTACCTCTTCTTACAAGGGTATTACTCAAAATAAGGGAGGAAAGACAAACTGCAATCCTGATTGCCCCAGACTGGCCACGCCAACATTGGTACCCACTACTGCGCAGTCTGTCATCGTTGCCTCCATGGCACCTCCCTCAGATTCCAACTCTCCTGACTCAGCAGGAGGGAGAGTTCTTTCATCCACAATTGCAAACCCTGAACCTGGCAGCTTGGCTTATTCCTTGATCTGTCTGCCAGTGGCCAGCCTAAGCAAGCAGGTCCTGGACATTATACATGAAGCCAGATGACCCAGCACTAGGAAGTCCTATGCTGACAAGTGGAAAAGGTATTGTTCCTGTATTCCGGCTAAAGGAGCTGAACCAGCACAGCCCTTCTTACCTCCCATCCTGGATTACCTAGCAGACCTGCTTCACAGGGGCCTATCCTTCTCTTCTATTAAAATCCATGCCTCTGCCATCTCTGCTCATTACAGCACAGAGACACCTCTCTTTTCACACCCTCGCATCAAGCAGTTTCTTAGAGAGGCTAACAACTAAGGCCATGCAGAAGAGCCCGTATCCCTGCTTGGGACCTTAACTTTGTGTTGGAAAAGCTCCCCCCCCCCCTTTGTGCCTGCAGCTTCAGCAGAGTTAAAATTCCTCTCTCGGAAAACAGCCTTGCTTCTGGCCATCACTTCAGTTAGAAGAGTGTCTGAGCTTACAAGCACCAATGGTTGTGGAACCTTTCATCGTTTTTCATGCTGACAGGGTCTCCCTCAGGACTAACACCAGTTTCATGCCTAAAGTGGTGTCCAGTGTGGCTCTCAACCAATCTATTCATTTGCCCACCTTTTTCCTTAAACCTCAAAATAAGGGGGAAAGGATCCTGTACTCTTTAGATGTGAACAGACAGCTCAGATTGTACCTGGATAGGCCTAAGCTCTTTAGGAAATCTGACCAGTTACTAGTCACCTTTGCACCAGGGGCAGAGGCCAAGGCCATATCAAAACAAACCATTTCCAAATGGATAGCACACTGTATCCATTTCTGTTAAAAACACCACAGGAACCCACCCCCACAGGGGGTCAGAACACATTCCACTAGGGCAACTTCCACCTCTGCAGCCGTTCTTGGAGGGGTTCCTATCAGAGACATCCTAGAAGCTGCAACATGGAGTTCTGTTCATACCTTCACCAAGGATTACCACCTGCCTATATTTTCCAAATCCAGGGCAGGCTTTGCAGCTTTGGGAATCAATCCAAGTGTGATGACTGTAACAGTGATACACGAAGGACATAGTACAGTTGTGTACACTTACCATAAATGTAGATGTTTGAGTGTATTCACTGTTGCAGTCCTGGTTTCTCACCCTCCATCCCCCTTCTCTCTCTCTCTCTCTCCTCCTCCCTCTTTACAGGGCTACTTGGTATTTACTTTCTACTGGTGATGTTATTCCACCATAATCTAGCTCCCTATTTGGGGGCTCCTGACATTCGGGGCAAGATAAACTGATGTAATGGCAATCGGCTGCCTGTTTTTATACCCCTGACGTCAGTCCTGGAGTGGCAGCAGCCGACGCAGAAATACTTAGCCTCTGGTATTCGGGCCGACTGATGGCTACCCCTGGCAGGATAACCCAAGTGTGATGACTGCAACAGTGAATACACTCGAACGTCTACATTTATGGTAAGTGTACACAACTGTACTTTATGTATACTGCGACAGTGAATACACTTGAACGTCTACATTTATGGTAAGTGTACACAACTGTACTTTATGTATACTGCGACAGTGAATACACTCGAACGTCTACATTTATGGTAAGTGTACACAACTGTACTTTATGTATACTGCGACAGTGAATACACTCGAACGTCTACATTTATGGTAAGTGTACACAACTGTACTTTATGTATACTGCGACAGTGAATACACTCGAACGCCTACATTTATGGTAAGTGTACACAACTGTACTTTATGTATACTGCGACAGTGAATACACTCGAACGTCTACATTTATGGTAAGTGTACACAACTGTACTTTATGTATACTGCGACAGTGAATACACTCGAACGTCTACATTTATGGTAAGTGTACACAACTGTACTTTTCTCCTTACTGATCAGTTTCATATACGTTTCTATGGTTACTAAAGCCAGTCTTACCATACTGTACTTTTCTCCTTACTGATCAGTTTCATGTACGTTTCTATGGTTACTAAAGCCAGTCTTACCATACTGTACTTTTCTTCCATTCTGCAGTTATTTATTTTTATTTTATGACTAAAAAGCAATATTTCTCCTTTAAAAACCCCGGTATTTTTTTTTTTATCAGTATCTGAAGTTTTCTTAGGTTCATAGGTTTATACTAGGCTATCTGCCCTAAGGCATTTATAAGCCTAGCCCAAATTTTTGTGGCTTACTTATATGAAAAAATACTGTGCCCATTAGTTTGTTGTGCCTCTGTCCAGCAGTGACACAGAGATGATTCCCGGGGTAAACCTACGATCTCCCATCCACAGGTCTAGATTTCTCTTGAACAGAGTCAGCGAGGTGCTCTGCCTCACATGGACCGGGATTTTATTCCACAGCATAGGGAGTCTCTGAGTGATAAATCTATCCCTCCAGCACGTCCTATTTATATCCGTGCTAAGGTTTAAGTCGCTTGCTCTAGTGGTTTTGGTGGATTTGGATTTTTTGAGGTGGAGCATGTCCATTAATTCCGGGTTGGACATGGCCTTGTATGTCAGGCACATGTCACCTCTGAGCAGACGGTATGCGACTGAATAGAGCTGGAGTTTCTTCAATCTGGCAGCATATGACAGATTTTGGAGTCCCTTTATCCTTTTGGTGAGGAACTTTTGGGGTCTCTCCAATTGCTGCAGATGTCGGGTGAGATACATCCCGAATGGGGCATTGTACTCTATCATTGGTCTGATAAGTGAAGAGTACAGGGAAACAATGACCTCACTAGATCTGGATGTGAATCCTTCATGATCAGGTGGGCAATGTAGAAGGTCTTTCTAACCACTTTAGCAACGTGAGTGTCAAAAGAAAGGCCACTGTCAACCTGGGTCCCCAGGTCCCTGATAACCTCTTCTGTGCTTAGTGGATTGCCACCTATATGGTAGCTTGGGGTTACCTTGCTTTTCCGAAGGGTATGACTATACATTTTTGGCGTTTAACTTCAGGCCATGGCTCTGGCACCAGCTATCTGTTTCCGTGAGTCCCTTCTGAAGGATATCCGTGTCCGATGCACTTTCCACTATGGCCCAGTTTGCAGTCGTCTGCAAACTTTGTCAGCCAAAGTCCTCCCATGTTGGCCTGTACTTCTGAGAAGTAGATGCCAAACAATAGGGGGCCAAGGACCGAGCCCTGTGGGACACCACTTGTGACCGGCTTGGAGTCTGACACAGCGCCAGCAACTCTAACCCTGTGGGTTCTGTCCTTAAGCCAGTTTGCAACCCATCTTGTGACATATGGGTTTACATTTAAGCTGGTAAGTTTTTCTACAATACCCGAGTGGGGTATTATGTCGAAAGCCTTTGCAAGGTCAAGGTAGGCTGTATGGACTGCCTTTCCCTCATCAATGGCCTTGGTGACTGTTTCGAAGAAGTCGACCAAGTTCAAAAGGCATGATCTTCCCTTGACAAAGCCAAACTGGGTCGGGTCCATTTTCTGTCAGGGACTGCTATTTTTAGCTAATTTTGCTTGTGTAAATTTTAATTTTAAGATTAAAGTTTTATTTTGAGGTAGACAGGGATGAGCTTTTTACATTGTACTGTGTGTGTGTTCACTTTATGAGAACCTACCTGTAATTTTTCTTTTCTGTTACTGTTTTTAACATAGTAAAAGGAGTACTGACAGGGAAATCATGTGCTTTTGTGCTTCTTGTGCTTTTAAATTGTGAAGAGGCTAGACTGACTAGTTCTAGCAATGCTTGCCACTTTTGGCTTCTCTTCCTTTGGTACAGTATGGATACTTATTTTGATCCTGGTGGTTCCTCTCCATTGCCCCTAGAAAGAAAACAAATACTTGCCAAGGAGCTGTTGCCATCGCCGTGGGCTAGGTCTACACCTCTACCTGTTGTGGGTGTACATGCTGTGGCCACTGGTTGCTCCTCAGTCCACTCCCTTACCGCTCCATCTTCCTCTGTTGTAGTCTTTTTGGCCACTATGAACCAGGGGTCAGCCACATACATTTTGCTGTTCCAGTATCCAGTATGGACATAGAAGAACCATCTTCTGTAGGGCTAGGAGACATTCTGGGAGAGACTGCATGAGGTAACTGAGGCAAGAGGTCATTAGACTGGTTCAAGGTTCCTCCTTTTAGTCGGTGGTCTTCACAGGGAATAAATAAAAACAAAAATTAAAAAAAAATAATAAAAGCAAGTTTTATAAATAAAAACAAAAGATTAAGATTTTCTTATCTTAGTAAAGCATGTATTACAGGCTATGAATCGTAGTGTCTAGAACCC
Source organism: Protopterus annectens (assembly GCF_019279795.1). NCBI lineage: Eukaryota > Metazoa > Chordata > Ceratodontiformes > Protopteridae > Protopterus > Protopterus annectens. The sequence goes on along the minus strand of NC_056749.1, from coordinate 59,480,176 downwards.
ATCGTAGGTCACCCTCCTTTACAAAGAAATTCCTGTGGAAACTGGGTCTAATGATTTTAATATATAGATGTATAGATGGACTTGTGAATCTGAAAGAGAAGCCCCAACTTTCTAACTGTGACGAAAATCCAAATAACTTTCTACTTCACATACTACATGTGATAGTTCTTTGCTGAATAAAGCTGTTTCTGTCGTTTCCCAGGTATCCAAACATGGTTTGAAGAGTGTGTACAATTGTGCAGGATACTGTTTAGGGGCACTGCTACTAATATGCTTCGGTACATGATCCAAAGTTTGCTGATGTGGTATAGTCTGACATCTTGGTTTCTGCTTTAGATAAGTCAGTATTTTTTGGCTGATCTGCTGCTCAGGTTCTTAAACAGTATGATGACAGGGGAAATAGATTATGGGAGTTTCAAATATTTTCCATGTTCCCAATGCAAATAATATAGGCCTACCTCTTTAACAAAAAAAAGCCAAATAAGCAAAATCAATCATGCTGGCAAATAAAGTGCAAAAAAAATGATCAGAGGGAAATTAGAAACGGATGTCCTTTCAGAGAAAGGGAAGGACCAATACTACAGAATGATTGACTATATTCCCTCATCCCCACCCCCCCAGTCAGTATCTCTGCATATATTTTCCTCAAACCTATCCTCAACTTTCCCCTTTGGTAAAAGATCGTCTCAGACTGTTGGGTGTTACAGGTGACTGAGGAGGGTTACAGATGCCACTGAATACAAAAAAACTTTGTGGGGAATGCCTTCCCACCCTACAAACCAGACAGAATATTTTCCTCAGCTTTTTCAGTGTTTACACACTCAAGGAATCCCTCTGCTTCACCTCCAGAAGATTTTTCTTTTGGTGAAACCCTGCTTACCCATAGAGAGCATTTCCGCTGGGAAAGCCAGGACTATTCTCAGTCTAAAAAGAGACTTGGGGAATTTTTATACCTGCCACAGCACAGGACTCTAGCTATCCCTTCTGTTCTGAAGATTGTAGATGATGTTTTCTTGGAATCCAGCCTTACCCCGAATACTTTGCCTCCAGCTCCCAGGAAACCTGACAGGTACTATAGAGTACCTGACTCTTGCAAATTCCTCTTCAGGAATCCTACTGCGGATCCAGAGACCATTTCCCAAGGACCAAAAGGCATTAAGGCTATTACTGCCAAAAATCCTACCCCTTCTGACAGGGATTCTATGGCTTTAGACAGATGGGGTAAGAAGGTATACACCTCTGCTACTCTGGCCATTAGGGCTTTAAATTGCCAGTTTCATATGATAAAGTATCAGCAACATGTTATGGGGCTAATTAAACAGAAAATGATGTTGATTCCTGACTGTGCTGAAGATTGTAAGAGTTAATTCATTCTGCTGACCAAGTTGGTAAACATACTTTGCAATGTGGTTTTGATGCTTTAGAAGCATCATGCAGGGCTGCTGTCACTGGGTCTGTACTTAGAAGGCATGCATGGCTTAAGGAACAAAACTTGCCAGATCATGTAAAAGCAAAATTACTGGATGCACCCTTAAACCATGAACGCCTTTTTGGCAATAAAGCAGAAGTCCTCAAAAGGATGGAGGAAAAAGCTAAATCTATGCAAACTGTTAAAGATTTCTTACAAGTACAACCACCTAGATTCGATAGGCATTGGCCTTTAAAGAACTGGTCCTTTCCAGTCCCTTCCAGGCCTTTTCAGTCCAAACCCAGGGGCAGCAGACCACCAAGACTTCAGTCTCAGGCTATGCACAGATCTAAGCAGTGGGGGGCGCTCTTCCAAAGCAGGGAGTAGTTAGCCACCCCATATGGTAAAATTGCTCAATGACATATCCTTAACTCCTCCAAGCCTTGCTCAACTGCTTGCACCTTTAGGAGGAAAGCTTGTCCTGCATGCAAAAAAACTGTGAATACATTACCCAAGACAAATGGGTTTTAAACATAGTTTCCCTAGGATACAGATTCCACTTCCACTCACTCCCAACCCCAAGTGGATGGCCAAACCTCCCCCCAAACCAGTGGGTGGAGGCCCAAGAGTAAGTGCTCTCTCTCTTTCTCTCTCTCCTCAGCCTCAAGGCTATTCAACCTGTCCCAACAGAACAAAGGGGACAAGGTTTTTATTCAAGACTGTTCCTGGTTCCCAGAAGTAATAAACTCCTTACGTCCTATCCTGGACCTGTCTACTCTCAACACCTTTTTGGTGGTTCCAAAATTCAAAATGCTAACTATTCAACAGCTTCTTCCTATGCTAGCCAAGGATGCCTGGCTGGCAACCCTAGACTTAAAGAAGCCTACCTGCACATCCCAGTAAGGGAATCTTGCAGGAAATACCTACGCTTCAGGGCAGGCTCCATGCACTACCAGTTATCTGCACTTCCCTTTGGCTTATCTACTGTGCCCAGGGTATTCACAAAGTGCCTAGCTCCAGCCATTGCATTTTGCAGGCAGAGAAATATTCAGATTTACCCATACTTGGACGATTGCCTGATTCAGGCGGAAAGTCAGGACTTGCTATTACAGCCTGGCATTTGTAAAGAAACTTCTAACCTCACTGGGGTATGCCATCAACGAAAATAAATCACACCTGGTATACCCTGCCAACAGATTGTATTCCTGGGTGCAAGCTTGAACACAACTTCCCAGATGGCATTCCTCACTCAGAGAAACAAATTTATTTGACAACCTACTTCAACCTACTGGACACAAAAACCCAGCTATCTGCAAGGAAAATACTGCAAGCTCTGGGGTTCATGTCCTCTTGCATTCTGTTAATTCCATATGCAAGACTGCATATGAGGAAACTTCAATGGTGTCAACATTCTCAGGACCTGGAAACAATGATTCCGATCATTCCTTGTCTAAGGGCAGAGTTCCTTTAGTGGGCAGAGGCCTGCAACCACAACAAGGGACTCCCTTTCACTCTACCTCCTTCCACCCAAACCCTAATAGACTCATCAGACTGTGCATGGGGGGCTCACATGGCAGGACAGTGCATTCAGGGCAAAAGGAACCCAAAGCAGTTGCACTTGCATATCGATCAAAAAGAAATGCTAGCTGTACAGAATGCTCTGACAGCCTTTAAAGACCTCATTCTTCCAAGACAACTATTGGTAAAGACGGACAACACCACAGTTATGTGGTACATAAACAAGCAGGGGGAACCCATTCCTACCCACTCTGCAGACTAGCCACGGCTCTGTGGAAAACAGCCTTGAACAACAAGTGCACCTTCAAGCTCAATTCCTGCCAGGCAAACTAAATTCACTGGCAGACGACTTAAGCAGAAATCTTATGGAACTACACGAATGGAAACTGGAACCCAACATATTCAAGCTTTTGAGGAACAGATGATGAACCTGTTTGCCTCCCCTGAGAACTATCAATTGAACAAATACTGCACCAGAACTCCCCACAGTCAAGCTTGGAAAGTGGATGCCTTGTCTTTTACCTGAGAAGGCCTCTCAGTCTATGCCTTTCCCACTCTGCATCTCCTCTCGAAGGTTCTAATAAAGATCAAACAGGACAAGCCAAGGACAGTCCTGATTGCACCAGACAGGCCACGCCAGCACTGGTACCCTCTTTTGCACAGTCTGACAGTGCTACAACCATGGCACCTGCCTCAGACCCCCTCCCTGCCGTCCCAGCAGGTTTGTGCTCAGCTCTAGCAACCCTCAGTAAGCAGGTGCTGGATGTCATTCATGAGGCAAGGAGGCCTAGTAGTAGAAAATCCTATTCGGCAAAGTGGAAAAGATACTGTTCCTGGAGCCACTCTCAGGGGATGGGCACAACACTGCCCAACTTACCTATTATACTAGATTACTTAACAGAAATGCTCCACAAGGGCCTATCCTTCTCTTCAATTAAGATTCATCCCTCGGCCATCTCAGCTCATTGTAATACTTCTCTCATCCTCTGGTAAAGCACTTCCTTAGAGGGGCCAAATATTTATGACCCCCCCCCCCACGAGGAGATCTCCCACTCCAGCCTGGCACCTAAACTTTGTATTGGAAAAACATACTCTTCCTCCCTTTGAACCGGCTGCTACAGCAGAGTTGAAATTCCTCTGGGAAAAGAGCTTTACCATCGCTTCAGCAAGAAGAGTGTCTGAACTGCAGGCCCTCATGGCAGTGGAGCCCTTCGTTATCTTCCATGCGGACAGGGTTTCCCTCAGGACTAACCCATCCTTTATGCCCAAGGTGGTGTCTAGTGTGGCTTTAAAATAGTCCATTCATTTGCCTACTTTTTTCCCTAATCCACAGAATAAAGGGGAAAGGATACTGCATTCTCTGGACATGCACAAACAGATTAGATTCTGTTTGGACAGGACTAAGCTACTCAGAAAATCTGACCGGTTGCTAGTCGGCTTTGCTGTAGGGGCAGAGGGGAAGGCCATTTCAAAGCAAACCATTTCCAAATGTATAGCACACTGTATCCATTTCTGCTACAAGCACCATGGAAAACCTACCCCACAGGGGATAAGAACACATTCCTCCAGGGCTGCATCTACCTCTACTGCATTTCCTCAGAGGAGTCCCTACCAGGGACATCCTGGAAGCTGCAACCTGGAGCTCTGTACATACTTTCACCAAACATTACCACTTGCCTGTCTTTTCTAAATCCAGAACTGGATTTGCCACAGCAGCCTGATTCTAGCCCTAATGCTCCTTAACTACCTTCACCCTTCCTTAGCTTTGGGAATCAACCCAAATGTGATGACTGCAACAGTGAAACATGAAGAACGTAGTACAGTTATGTACACTTGCCATAAATGTAGATGTTCGAGTGTATTCACTGTTGCAGTCCTGGTTACCCTCCCTCCAGCCCCCTGACTTCTCTTTACTTCTACCTATCTGTTTTGTTTGGCATATGTCATGTGTATTTGCTTTTTGCTGGGGGTGTTCCATACCATGTAATTGCTTCATATTTCGGGGACACCTGACATCTGGGGCAAGAAAAACTGATGTATTGGCGTTGGTTGCATGTTTATACCCTGACGACCTGATGTCATGGAAGAAGCGACAGCATCCGATACAGAAATCCCAAGACTCTGGTATTCAGGCCGACTGAGTGCTACCTGCAGGCAGATAACCCAAATGTGATGACAGCAACAGTGAATGCACTCTTTTAACATCTACATTTATGGTATGTGTACACAACTGTACTTTGCATTGGGTAATTGTGCTTGGACATTAGGATACATGAGTGTAGATGTTCTTCGTGTTTACTGTTGCAGTCATTACATTTGGGTAGTCTTCTGGCAGGTTGCCCTCAGCCGGCCTGAATTCCAAAGTCGTGGGTCCTGCGTCCATTGCTTTTTCCTCTTCCATGATGTCAGGTCGTCAGGGGTATAAAACATGCAGCTGACGCCATTTTCTTTAGCCTTTCTTGCCACGTGGTGCCCGAAGCAGAAGCATTTCGCAAGTGCCAGTCGGCAGACTACTGAAATATTCGAGTTTGAGTTTCAGAACCAAAGTCTTCACTAAAGCTAGTACCCCGTTGGGGAAACTTTTTTCTTGATCCATACCGATGTCAGAAAAAGTTAATAATTGCATTACTTGTGAGAAGCAAATACCTCATAAGGATTTCCAGTTGTACTGTATTTCTTGCCTAGGCCCTGATCACAACGTGCCTGCCTGTCGGTTTTGTGCTAGATTTAACCAACGCAGTATTAAGCTTCTGTATATTTTTGCCTCAAAGTATTTTGGAAACAGATTTAACTACCCAGAAATGTCATCTGATATCAATCAGACTACCGTAGTATATAAAAAACGCAAAGAAAAGGACAGAGAAAGGCAGTCGAGATCCAAAACCGACGACGAAACTTCTCCTAAGCCAGTCGCCAGTTCGCCGGTACTCAGTGAGGCGCTTTCGCAGCCCCTGATACCCGCTACTTTCGAGTTGCAGGCCTCTACCGACATCCACGTGCAGTCTGGCATGCCGCAAGATACTCAAGGTATTGGACCGACGGATGTATCTCCCTCGGATCGATCCGGAGCCGCTGAGCAGGCACTGGCTTCTGAGGGTGTATTCAGACCTCAACATGTGTATATCAAACTGACGACAGCTGCAAAACCCAAGACAAAAGCAACTTCTAAAACTAAAAAACTGAAACATGAGCCACGTGCACAGGCCTCTATGCCTAAAAAATAGATGATCAAAATGGCTGAAGACGTTATTACCGTGTTCAGGGGTACCCATCCCTCTCCAGAGAAGAGGCCTAGGCAAGACACTGATTATGAATCTTCAGATCAGGTTTCTATTTCTTCTGATCAGGAATTATCTATACCTGCCTATGAGGATTCTGATACAGAGGAGTCTATACCATCTGCTTCTCCTCCTGAGGATTATTCATTTGGGGAAACCTTGCATACTTTGAGGGAGCATTTTCACTGGGAGAGTCAGGATTTCTCAGAATCAAAAAAGAGACTCGGGGATTTCCTTCTCCCTCAGCACAGGCCTTTAGCCATTCCCCCTGTTTTAGACATTGTGGATGATGTGTTTTCGAAGTCAAGCTTGACCCCTGACTCCTTACCTCCAGCTCCCAGTAAGCCTGACAGATATTACAGGGTCCATGACTCACATTAATTTTTATTTAGAAACCCTGCTGCTGATCCTGAAGCTATTTCACAGGGTCCAAAGGGAGTTAAGGCCCCAACAGCAAAAAATCCTACCCCCTCTGACAGAGATTCAAGGGCACTGGACAGATGGGGAAAAAGGTTTATACAGCTACAACCTTGGCAATCGGAGCCTTAAACTGTCAATTTCATATGCTTAAGTGTCAACAACATGTTATTGGATTGCTGAAACAGAAAATGATGTTGATTTCTGAATGCGCAGAAAATAAAAAATTGCAGGAATTATTGCATGCAGCTGAAGAGGTTGGAAAGCATACTTAACAATGTGGTTTCGACTCCTTAGAGGCCTCCTGCAGGGCCGCAGTTACTGGATCTGTGATTGAGGCATGCCCGGCTAAAGGAACAAAATTTGCCTGATCATGTTAAAGCTGAATTGCTAGATGCACCTTTACAGCATGATGCTCTTTGGTATTAAGGCAGAAGAGGTTTTCAAGAAAATGGAAGACAAAGCTAAGTCTATGCAAACTGTTAAAGACTTCTTACATGTGCAGCCACCAAGATTCAGTAGACACTAGCCTACAAAGAATTGGTCCTTTCCTGTGTCAGAGCTCAAAGGGGCAAATCCAGATGCCCTAAGTGTTTCAGATACCAGGCGCAAGATTCATACAGGTCACAGCAGTGGGGAGCTTCTACCTCCAAATCTGGAGGAGATAAAGCGCAAACCTACAGAAAGCAATCCCAATAACTTCCCTCTGCCTACACCAAGCACTTGTCTTTTGGCAGCACCCGAAGGGGGAAAATTAGCACTTTTTTCTCAAAATTGGCAGTTAATAACCCAAGACAAGTGGGTACTGAACATCGTATCACAGGGATACAGATTCCATTTCCACACTCCAGTGACAAATGGTTGGCTAGACCTGCCAAAAAATCAGTGGGCAGAGGCACAGAAACAGGTTATGTCCCTCATGGATATGGGGGCCATTCAGCCAGTACCAGAACAGGAAAAAGGACAAGGTTTTTACTCCAGACTGTTCTTGGTACCCAGAAAGGACCAGGCCTGGTGGCCAATACTGGATTTATCAATTTTGAACACATACCTGGACATTCCAAAATTCAAAATGTTGACTTTGCAGCAGCTTCTGCCCATGCTGGGCAAGAATGCTTGGCTGTTGACATTAGACCTAAAAGAGGCATACCTAAGATTCAAGACTGGCTTAATGCATTACCAATTCTCTGCACTGCCCTTTGTGAAGACCCTGGGCACAGTAGATAAGCCGAAGTGCCTGGCACCAGTAATTGCATTTTGCAGACAAAAAGTATACAAATATACCCTTACTTGGAAGACTGTCTCATTCAAGCAGAGAGCAAGGACATTCTTCTTCAGCACCTGGCATTTGTGATAAGGCTTCTAACATGCCTAGGGTACACAATAAACGAAAAGAAATCACAACTGGTACCCTCTCAAAAGATAACATTCCTGGGTGCAAGCTTGAATACAACTGCCCAGATGGCTTACCTCACGCCAGACAAGCAAAGGAAACTGACTTCATACTTCAAACTGATGGCAACAAAAACCCAGTTATCTGCAAGACAAATTCTGCAGGCTTTGGGCTTCATGGCATCCTGCATCCTACTGATTCCATATGCGAGACTGCATATGAGGAAACTTCAATGGTACCTATAAAGTTTATGGAGTCAACATTCTCAGAGTCTAGAAACAATGATTCCTCTCATACCCTGCCTACAATAGGAGTTTCTATGGTGGGCAACGGCATGTCACCAAAACATGGGACGGGCCTTCACTCTACCCCCCTGCCAGCCAAGCCTTAACAACAGATGCTTCAGATTATGCCTGGGGGGCCCACATGGCAGGAAGATGCATTAAGGGCATATGGACCCCAAATCAAATGCATCTACATTATCAACCAGAAGGAGATGCTAGCTGTTCAGAACGCCCTAACAGCCTTCAAGGACTTACTTCATCCAGGACAACTACTGATCAAGACTGACAACACCACGGTCATGTGGTACATAAGCAAGGGGGCACACACTCATACCCCCTTTGCAGATTAGCCATGGCACTGTGGGACACAGCTTTGACCTACCAAATACATCTCCAAGCTCAATTCCTGCCAGGAAAGCAAAATACTCTGGCAGACGATTTAAGCAGAAACCTTATGGATCCTCACAAGTGGAAACTAAATACACAAGTCTTCAGCATGATAACAGAGAAATGGGGGAGCCCAGGCATAGATCTATTTGCCTCGCCTCTGAATTATCAATTGAAAAGATTTTGCACAAGGACTTATCACAGACAAGCATGGAAAGTGGACGACCTATCAGTGTACACCTTTCCTCCTTTGCCTCTTCTTTTCAAGGTCCTCCTAAAAGTCAGACAAGAGAAACCAAAGATGATACTAATTGCCCCGGACTGGCCCCGACAATACTCATACCCACTCCTAAGGAACTTGTCTCAATACCCAGCTTGGACCTTACCTCAAAGACCTCAACTACTGTCCCAGCAAAACAATCAGATCCTGCACAGTCAACTCCAGACACTGAACCTGGCAGCATGGCTGATCTTGTAGTTATACAAACAACTCCTCTCAGTAAAGCTGTGATGGATGTCAATGTTCTTCATCTCACATTGCTGCAGTCCTTACACTTGGGTAGTCCGCTGTCCTCGGTCGGCCCGAATATCAAAGTATAAGGCTGATGTCGGTCAGGGCGCATTTGACTGACGTCAGAACGTCAGGGTACAAATGCGCATGACCGGCGTCATATCCTCAGTCTTTTTTGCCGCATGGTCCGATGCAGAAGCAGCATTGCAAGTGCCGGTTGGCGTTCTGAGATTTTTCTATTTAGAAGTTTTAGACCGAGTTCAAAGTTGGCTAAGTACCCCGTTGGGGAATATTTTACTTTTTTCTTGCCTCAGTCATTTACCGGATGTCATAAAAAGTCAATAATTGCATTTCTTGTGGGAAACAGATACCGCATAGAGATTATCATACTTTGTGTATTCCTTGCTTAGGGCCTGAGCACAACGTTGTTGGCTGTCGCTCTTGTGCTAGATTTAATAAACGCACTATAAAGAGGAGGTTGGATTGTGCAAGGTTAGTCTTTGGGAAGCGGTGCAATTATAAAATGCCGTCGGATGCTCCGACGCCCGCTTCCTCGAAGAAGCGCAAGGACAAGGCAGTTAAGCCTAGGCTAGAAGAACCGTCTGTACCGGACGCCGGTTCTTTAGAGGTGTCGATAGAGCCGGAGATTTCTTTGTGTTCCCAGAGTGAGACCTTATTATTGCAAGATGTGGCCTCTCAGGAGGCAAGTCAGGCTGAGGGGGCTTCTCTGGTTACTATACTCCCCTCCCTTCCTAAGGTGGCTAGGCCCTCTCCCTCTGTTTCTAAGGCTACTCCCAGGGGCAGGCCAGGTTTAGCTTCAGTTGGTGTTTCCCCTAGCTCTTCAGGTACTGTGCCCAAAAAGCATATGCTTAAAATGGCAGAAGATTTGATTACTTTGATTAGGGGTTCTATGCCCCCTCCTGATAAGAGACCTAGGGTGGAGCCTGAGCTGGGGGGTTTTGAGCAGGCTTCAGATGTTTCAGAGTCTTCGGCTGAAGACTTGCAGGAGTACTCTCCTTATTCTGATTCTGATGTGGATGATTCTACTCCTTCTGCTACTCCTCCTGAGGATTTTTCTTTTTCAGAAACTCTTCATTCCATGAGGGAGCATTTTAAGTGGGAAGGTCAGGACTTCTCTGATTCCAGGAAAAGGCTTAGGGAATTTCTGTTTTTACCCCAGCATAGGCCTTTGGCTATACCTCCTGTTTTGGATGTGGTGGAAGATGTTTTTACAGAGGCTTCTCTTAATCCTGATTCTTTGCCTCCTGCTCCTGTTAAGCCGGATAGGTATTACAGGGTGCCTGAAGCTCATAAGTATCTTTTTAAGAGTCCTAGGGCAGACCCAGAAACTGTTAGCCAGGGGCCTAAGGGTGTTAAGGCTTCTGTTGTTAAGAATCCGGTTCCTGCAGACAAGGAGGCTAGGGCCTTGGATAGATGGGGAAAGAAAGTCTATACTTCTTCCACTCTTGCTATGAGGGCTCTGAATTGCCAGTTTCACATGTTGAAATACCAAAACTATCTCCTTTCACAATTGAAGTCTAAGGTTGATGCTCTGGCAGTAGGTATTGATTGTAAGGAGTTGCAAGATTTAGTGCATGTTTCTGAACAGGTGGGTAAGCATTCTTTGCAATGTGGTTTTGATGCTGTACAGGCCTCGTCTAGGGTGGCTGCCACTGGGTCAGTTCTTCACAGGCACGCCTGGCTGAGGGATCAGAATTTGTCTGAACATGTTAAAACAAGGATTTTAGATGCTCCTTTACAATCTGACATGTTTGGTCCTCCTGTTGAGGCAGTTTTAAAGAAAATGGAAGACAAGGCTAAGTCTATGCAGACTGTTAAAGATTTTTTGCAGGTCCAGCCTCCAAAGTTTAGTAGAAATTGGCCTACTAAAGGGTGGACGTATCCTTCTTATGATTCCCAGTCTAGGGGTAGATCTAGACGTGGTAAGGGCAGAGCTCAGGGCTCTTTCAGGCCTAGAACAGGGAGTTCTCCTGCACAGGCTTCGGGTGAGGGCAGGGGTCAGTCCTTTCGTAAGCAGACCCAATGACCTACCTTTTCAGCTGCCAGGGCCTGCTCGTCTGGCAGCACCTTTGGGAGGAAGGTTGGCACTTTTCAAAGAAAAAAGTTTAATTACCCAGGACAGATGGGTATTGGATATCATACACCACGGCTACAGGTTTTATTTCCATACCTTGCCTCCTTTCAAAGGCATGCCAGACGTTCCTCCTCAACAAAGAATAGAGGCTCACAAACAGGTTTCTCTGTTGCTCCAACTAGGGGCCATACAGCCGGTCCCTCTGCCAGAAGTGGGCCTAGGATTTTATTCTCGCCTGTTCCTAGTACCAAAGAAGGGGAACACGTGGAGACCAATTTTGGATTTATCTATCCTCAACACTTATCTGGACATTCCCAAGTTCAAAATGTTGACGTTGCAGCAGCTTTTACCTCTGCTGGGCAAAGATCATTGGATGGTAACTTTGGATCTCAAGGAGGCTTACCTTCATGTTCCTATCAGACTAAGTTGCAGAAAGTATCTGCGTTTTCGAGCTGGGACTTCTCACTATCAGTTCTCTGCATTGCCCTTTGGCTTATCTACTGCGCCCAGAGTGTTCACGAAAGTTCTGGCTCCAGTGATAGCTTTCTTCAGACTAAAAGGAATACAGATCTATCCTTATTTGGACGACTGCCTAATTCTGGCTCAGGGCAGGGAAGAGCTTCTTCATCATTTGGAATATGTGATAGCAGTGCTAAGATGCCTAGGGTATTCTGTGAACGAAATAAAGTCCAGTCTAGTACCCTCTCAAGACATGTGCTTTCTGGGTGTGAGACTGAATACAGCATCCCAGATGGCCTTTTTAACCCCGGACAAACAAAAGAGTCTATCCCTTTACTTCCATCAACTATCTCATCAGTCCGGGCTGACTGCAGGGACAGTCCTTCAAGCCTTAGGGTTCATGGCATCTTGTATTCTGGTGCTTCCCAATGCCAAACTGCATATGAGGAAGCTACAATGGTATCTCAAAAATGTATGGACACAGCACTGCCAGGATCTGGACACTGTCATTCAAATAATACCTTGCATTCAAAAGGAATTTTTGTGGTGGGCTCAGGAATGTCACCTAAACAAGGGACTCTCTGTGACCCGGCCAGAGGCGAGTCAGATTTTAACGACAGATGCCTCAGACAAAGCTTGGGGAGCTCATCTAAATGGAAAGTGGATACAAAATGGCCTGTCAGACTACAACATCTACATATCAACATGAAGGAGATGTTAGCAGTCCAGTTTGCATTAATAGCTTTCAAAGAATTACTTCTTCCAGGACAGGTGTTGATTCTAACAGACAACACAACTGTCATGTGGTACATCAACAAGCAAGGGGGAACATTCTTATCCTCTATGCAGGCAAGCAATGATTTTGTGGGAGACTGCTCTCAGTTTACAGCTCAATCTTCAGGCAAGGTTTCTGCCAGGAGCACAGAACTCCTTAGCAGATGTGTTGAGCAGGCAATTATGGATCCCTACGAGTGGAAATTGGATCCTCCTGTATTTCAGAAATTGACAGTGTCATGGGGAACTCCAGACATAGATCTGTTCGCTTCTCCACTAAACCATCAGCTGCCAAAGTTTTGCACAAAAGGTTTCATCCCACAGCTTGGAGAGTGGATGCTCTTTCTTTCAATTGGAGCAATCTTCATGTGTATGCCTTTCCACCTCTGCCTCTCCTCCCAAAGGTACTTCTAAAGGTCAGACAGGACAAGCCAAGGATGATTTTAATAGCTCCAGATTGGCCTCGACAGCACTGGTACCCATTACTGAGAAGTCTAGTACGGAAGCCTCCATGGCCTTTGCCTTCGATTCCACACCTGTTGTCACAGGAGGACAGCCATTTGCTCAATGTCAAGCTTCACTCTCTGCACCTAACAGCCTGGCATATTCTGTTTTGAGCCATAGTGGGCCTCCACTTCCTCAGCAAGTTTTGAATGTTATTTTGGAAGCTAGGAGGCCTAGTACAAGGAAAGTGTACGCGGATAAATGGAAGAGATTTTTATTTTGGAGTGCAGCAAAAGATTTTGATGTTTCTGGGCCTAATTTGAGTGTGGCTCTTCAATATCTTACTGAGTTACTGGACAAAGGTTTGTCTTTCTCTTCTGTTAAGGTTCATGCTGCAGCAATTTCGGCTCACTATGATTGTGACCCACCATTGTTTTCTCATCCTTTGTTCAAGCAATTTCTTAGAGGGGCAAAGAATATAAGACCCCACAAAAGCTCCTGCTCCTGCTTGGGATCTCAATTTTGTGTTGGAGAAACTCACTCTACAACCTTTTGAGCCTGCAGCTACTGCTGAGTTGAAATATTTATCATGGAAGACTGCTTTTTTGTTGGCCATTACCTCTGCAAGAAGGGTTTCTGAATTGCAGGCCCTTATGGCGGTTGAGCCTTTCTTGATTTTCCATAAGGATAGGGTATCATTACGTACTAATCCTTCCTTTATGCCTAAGGTGGTTTCTAGTGTGGCTTTAAACCAAACTATTCATTTGCCTACTTTTTATGCAAATCCCCAAAATAAGGGGGAAAAGATTTTGCACACTTTGGATGTACACAGGCAGTTGCGTTATTATCTGGACAGAACTAAAGGGTTCAGGCAGTCTCAGCAGTTGTTTATTTCTTTTGCTTTGAGTTCTCAGGGCAAGCCTGTGTCAAAACAAACTATTTCTAAGTGGATTGGGTTTTGCATTGCTTTCTGTTATTCCCATCATGGCAAGGAGATTCCAGCTGGGATTAGGCCTCATTCCACTAGGGCTACTGCCACTTCAACAGCTTTTTTGAGGGGAGTGGCAACCAAGGATATTTTGGAGGCAGCTACTTGGAGTTCTGTGCATACTTTCTCTAGGCATTATCACCTGCCACTTTACTCTAAGTCCAGGGCTGGTTTTGCCACTGCTGTTTTACAGGGCATTTTGGCAGCTCCTGCTTCCTTGTAGTTAGCCATCCTCCCTTACCTCTGCTTTGGGATTCTACCCAAGTGTAAGGACTGCAGCAATGTGAGATGAAGAACATAGTACAGTTTTGTACCTACCATAAATGTAGATGTTCGAAGATCCACATTGCTGCAGTCCAATTTACCCTCCCTCCTTCCCCTCTGTAGTTGGAGGTGGTTGTGTGGATTGGGTTGTACATACTGTGTATATTGTATATTTTGTACATATAGTTAGTGCAAGGGGGGTTGGTTAGTTGTTTGCTGTCTTTTGGTTTTGACCTTTATTTTTAGGGTCTTCTGACATCTGGGGCAAGAAAAGACTGAGGATATGACGCCGGTCATGCGCATTTGTACCCTGACGTTCTGACGTCAGTCAAATGCGCCCTGACCGACGTCAGCCTTATACTTTGATATTCGGGCCGACCGAGGACAGCGGACTACCCAAGTGTAAGGACTGCAGCAATGTGGATCTTCGAACATCTACATTTATGGTAGGTACAAAACTGTACTTTTTGGAAGCAGAAGGCCTAATACTAGAAAATCTTATGCTGATAAATGGAAGAGATTCTGTGCTTGCAATCAAGCACAAGGAACTGATACAGCAGAACCAAATATTCCTCAGATATTACAATACTTAACTGAGATGCTTGACAAAGGCCTATCGTTCTCTTCAATTAAAATCCATACCTCTGCCATTTCGGCTCATTACAATACAGAGCCACCAATCTTTTCTCATCCTTTACTAAAGCAGTATCTTAGAGGAGCCAAAAATTTAAGGCCTCCTAGAAGATCACCATTATCTGCATGGGACCTCAATTATGTATTGGAAAAGCTCTCCCTGCCTCCATTTGAACCAGCTGCTACTGCTGATATAAAGTTCTTACCATGGAAAACAGCTCTGCTACTAGCAATTACTTCAGCAAGAAGAGTTTCAGAACTACAGGCCCTCATGGCTGTAGAGCCTTTTTATCATATTACATCAGGTTCCTCTGTCTTCGACCCTGGGGATTCAGCCTGTTTCCTCGGAGCCAATTACTCTATCCTCGATGGCTGAGTCTGGAGCTGAGGGTTCTGGGAGCCAATGCTCTTGTGTCGACTCCGAAGGGGACAGTCACCCTGGGTTCTCTTCGGAACCGACCTTCCCTCTCTGAGCCTTGGCTCGACTCAGCTTGGCTCCCACTTCTGCTTCGGAGCCGTTCCCTCTTGCTAGGTGTCTACCATCCACCCCCTCGGAGCGGAGGTCTTCTTCGGAGCGGGGAGGAAAGACTTTCAAAGCTATAGAGAAGGCTTTATCCCCTGCCAAAGCCGTTCCTTTGGAACCTGTGCCCCACCAGCAGCAGGCAGCAACCTCCCCCTGCCGCCCTCACAGCGTAGGGAACCAGAGGCCCAAGTAGCCTCCATTGGAGGTGCCCCCTCTTCTGAGACCTCCCTAGATTGTCTCACTGGAGAGCTCCCTCGGAAGAGGTTATGTAAGAGGAAACATGTCGACTCCCCTGAGTCTGTCACATCAGACACTGATTTAGAGGAATCGGAAGGGTCCCCTAGATCTCCCTCTGAGGATATCTCCTTCACTGACATCCTAGAAATCCTTAGACAGGGGGGTAATTGGAAGACTTCTAACCCTACTGAGGATGAATCTGTGTATCTTGAAGCTTTTGGCTCCCGACCTTCCACCTCTTGGGTGACACACCGCCTTATCATCTTACTATATCTGTTCCCAACAGCCAATATATCTATTTTCTGCCCAAAATTCACAAAGATCCTTTGCATCGGCTCCCTAACTGAACCATTATCTGAATTTCTAACTAAACACCTTAAACCATTATTGAGATGGGTAAGATCTAGAATTCAGGATGCCACCGAATTTTTAGGGATCATAAATGACATGCAAATTGAAGACGACTGGTTGTTATGCACCTTGGATGTTAGTGCACTATACACCAACATACCACATTGGGCAGGGCTAGATGCAGTAGAATATTGACTATACAAATTAGAGCTATACAAACCTGGTTTTAACACTTTTCTTTATATGCCTAACTGAACATGTTCTCACCAAAAATGTTTTTTTCTATGGAAAACAATATTATCTCCAAATACGGGGTACTGCAATGGGCGCATCATTTGCCCCCATATATGCAGATCTATATATGGCATACATAGAAGAACAAATCATTTATGATGATACACACAACATTTATTTAATGGAAATTGATATTTGGCGTAGATATCTGGATGACTGCTGGATGGTGTGGAGGTCTGATATGGAATTTATTGAGTATCTCGATGACAATAAATGGGGTTTACAATTTATCATCAACTATGACTAACACAAGATCACATATTTGGATTTGCTGGTAACGAGGAATAAGGATAACACCCTCCGCACAGAAGTATTTAGAAAATACCCAGAATACAACACCTTACTCCACACATCCAGCTTTCATCCAGCACATATCACCAAAAACATCCCCAAGTCTCAATTCATATAAGGATAACACCCTCCGCACAGAAGTATTCAGAAAATATCCAGAATACAACACCTTACTCCACGTATCCAGCTTTCATCCTGCACATATCACCAAAAACATCCCCAAGTCTCAATTCATATAAGGATAACACCCTCCGCACAGAAGCATTCAGAAAATACCCAGAATATAACACCTTACTCCACGCATCCAGCTTTCATCCAGCACATATCACCAAAAACATCCCCAAGTCTCGATTCATATAAGGATAACACCCTCCGCACAGAAGCATTCAGAAAATATCCAGAATATAACACCTTACTCCACGCATCCAGCTTTCATCCAGCACATATCACCAAAAACATCCCCAAGTCTCGATTCATATAAGGATAACACCCTCCGCACAGAAGCATTCAGAAAATATCCAGAATATAACACCTTACTCCACGCATCCAGCTTTCATCCAGCACATATCACCAAAAACATCCCCAAGTCTCAATTCATATAAGGATAACACCCTCCGCACAGAAGCATTCAGAAAATACCCAGAATACAACACCTTACTCCACGCATCCAGCTTTCATCCAGCACATATCACCAAAAACATCCCCAAGTCTCAAATCATATAAGGATAACACCCTCCGCACAGAAGCATTCAGAAAATATCCAGAATACAACACCTTACTCCACGTATCCAGCTTTCATCCAGCACATATCACCAAAAACATCCCCAAGTCTCAATTCATATAAGGATAACACCCTCCGCACAGAAGCATTCAGAAAATACCCAGAATACAACACCTTACTCCACGCATCCAGCTTTCATCCAGCACATATCACCAAAAACATCCCCAAGTCTCAGTTCATATAAGGATAACACCCTCCGCACAGAAGCATTCAGAAAATATCCAGAATACAACACCTTACTCCACGCATCCAGCTTTCATCCAGCACATATCACCAAAAACATCCCCAAGTCTCAATTCATATAAGGATAACACCCTCCGCACAGAACTATTCAGAAAATATCCAGAATACAACACCTTACTCCACGCATCCAGCTTTCATCCAGCACATATCACCAAAATAAGGATATAACCCTCCACAGAACTAACTATTCAGAAAATATCCAGAATACAACACCTTACTCCACGCATCCAGCTTTCATCCAGCACATATCACCAAAAACATCCCCAAAGTCTCAATTCATTAGGATGAGACGTATTTGCTCAGAAGAAAATACCTTTCAGGTTTTTCACAAAGATTTGTCGAATAGGTTTCAAGAAAGGGGCTACAGTATGGGTTATGTACATACAGCAAGCAACTATGCTGCAAATTTGGACAGGGAAGACCTTAAATATAAACAAAAATCACGGAACACAAACAACAATATACGATTCATCACTACATACGGTAGACATACAAATAGTCATTGATGCCATTAGATGACATTGGAACATCCTCCTAGCTGACATTGTTTTGTAACAATATCTATCCGAGACCTGCATGTTTTCATTTAGAAGGGGGAAAAATCTTGGATCTCATTTCAGTCTCTACAAACATCACCATGATGTTACTAACCAGAATACAATCCAAGCCTTAATTTCTGGAGATAAACTTGTGGGCTGCATGCCATGTGGTCATTGCAGCCATTGTAAACATGTGCTAAAAACGAAACAATTCTCCAGTAGTAATTGCAGTCCTATACATGACATTAGTTTTAGTAGTAATTAGTAGTAATTAGTAGTAATTAGTAATTAGTAATTAGTAGTAATTGCAGTCCTATACATGACATCAGGTTTTTTGCAAATTGCAGCACGGATTGGATCTTGCAGTTGTCATGCATTTTACGTAGGACAAACATCTAGACCTCTCAAGTTACGTATTTCTGAACACCTTAGTGATGTTAAATGTAAAAGAATGAGTCACGCCTTGTGATAAGCACACTCTTAAACACACCACAGCAAGATTTCATTTTACCATCATTGACAAAATAATAGGCGACAGATCTAACAAATCTGGTTGGCACAGCAAACTAAATATAAAAGAAAAGAAATGGATTGTGAAATTAGGTGGACTTTTCCAGCCTGGTCTTAATGAATATTTATGATTTTGTATACTAATGAATATTCATAAGCGCACCAATGAAACTTTGTGACTAATTATGTCAGTGTATAAAAAGAACCTCAAGATGTTATGAGTATTTACACTGATGAAGGCTTGGCTAACACCAACACTGTTATCTTTGTGGTTTTTTATTTTTTAACTAATTAAATTAGTTCATACAGCTCACAGTTGTTGGCTTCTGCTTCTCGGATAGGGATTCCAGAGCTCTGGACAGATGGGGGAAAAAAGTTTACACTTCTGCTACTTTAGCTGTAAGAGCTTTAAACTGTCAGTTTCACATGATTAAATATCAACAGTATCTCATGGCATTGTTAAAGCAGAAAATGGTTATAAATATAGAGTCTCCTGACAGTAAAGAAATGCAGGATTTATTGCATGCAGTTGAACAAGTGGGAAAGCATACTCTGCAGTGTGGTTTTGATTCATTAGTGGCTTCTTGTAGAGCCCCAGTTACAGGCTCAGTTATTTGAAGACATGCTTGGTTGAAAGAACAAAGTTTACCTGACCATGTTAAAGTAAAATTATTGGATGCTCCACTACAGCATGATACTTTGTTTGGTGTTAAGGCAGAAGAGGTGTTAAAGGAAATGGAGGATAAAGCAAAGTCAATGCAAACTGTGAGATTTCTCACAGGTTCAGCCACCTAGATTTAGCAGGAACTGGCCTTCAAAAAATTGGTCCTTTCCAGTGTCAGACAGGCCATAAAGAGGCAGATACAGATGCCCAAGAGGCAGATCTCAGCCCCTAGGCTCCTACAGACCTAAACAATGGAGTGCTTCAGCCCCCAAAGTAGGAGAAGACAAATCACAACCTTATAGGAAACGGTCACAATGACTTCCCTCTACAAATGCCAAGCTCTTACCTGTTGACAGCACCCCTAGGGGGAAAGCTAGCACTTTTCTCAAAAAACTGGCACATGATCACCCAGGACAAATGGGTTCTGAATATAGTTTCTCAGGGGTACAGGTTCCACTTCCATACGCTTCCAAAACCAAAAAGTATGTCAAACCTGCCACAAAACCAGTGGGCAGAGGCACAAAAACAGATTGCTACTCTTATGGATATGGGAGCTATTCAAAAAGGTTCCACAAGAAGAACCGGGACAAGGATTTTACTCAAGACTTTTCTTAGTACCCAGAAAAGACAAAGCCTGGAGACCTATACTGGACCTGTCAATACTAAATACTTTCCTGGATGTTCCAAAATTCAAAATGTTAACTCTACAACAACTTCTGCCCATGCTGGGCAAGGAGGCTTGGCTAGTTACTTTGGATCTCAAGGAGGCATACCTGCACGTCCCAATCAGACAATCGTGCAGAAGATACCTCAGATTTTTAGCAAGCTCAATGCATTACCAATTCTCTGCACTGCCCTTTGGCTTATCTACTGCGCCCAGGGTCTTCACAAAATGTTTGGCACCAGTAATTGCATTTTGCAGACAAAAAGGAATTCAAATATATCCCTACTTGGACAACTGCCTTATTCAAGGAGAGAGCAAGGACATTCTTCTAGAGCACCTGGCGTTTGTGCGTTTGTAAAAAGATTGCTAATTTGCCTAGGGTACACAGTAAACGAAAAGAAATCAAAACTAGTGCCCTCTCAAGAGATAATGTTCCTGGGTGCAAGCTTAAATACAATTACCCAGATGGCTCATCTCACACCAGACAAACAAAGGCAACTGATTCATTACTTTCAAATGATGGCAACAAAGACCCAGCTCCCTGCAAGAAAAATTCTGCAGGGCCTGGGCTTCATGGCATCCTGCATTCTACTAATTCCATATGCAAGACTGCATAAGAGGAAACTACAATGGTATCTAAAAAGTGTTTGGACTCGGCATTGTCACAGCCTAGAGACAATCATATCCTTGATTCCCTGCTTACAACAGGAGTTTCGATGGTGGTCCCAGGCCTGTCACCACAACAAGGGACAGCCTTTCACCTTACCTACAGCCAGGCAGACAATAACAACAGATGCATCGGATTATGCCTGGGGAGCACATATGGCAGGAAAATGTATTCAGGGCACGTGGCCCAAGGAACAAATGCATCTTCACATCAATCAAAAAGAGATGCTAGCTGTACAGAATGCCCTGACGGCCTTTAAGGACCTAATACATCCAGGACAACTATTAATAAAGACTGACAACACCACAGTTATGTGGTACATAAACAAGCAAGGGGGCACACATTCCTACCCCCTATGCAGACAAGCCATGACTTTGTGGAACACAGCACTGACCTACCAGGTACATCTGCAAGCACAATTCCTGCCAGGAACAAAAAATACACTGGCAGACGAACTAAGCAGAAATCTCATGGATCCTCATGAATGGAAGCTAAATCCACAAGTGTTCAACATAACAAGGGAATGGGGACGCCCATATATAGATCTTTTTGCCTCACCTTACAATTGCCGAATACAGACATTTTGCACAAGGACTTATCACTCTCAAGCATGGAAAGTGGATGCTCTATCATTCAGCTGGAAAAACCTGACAGTCTATGCCTTCCCTCCGATGCCTCTTCTCACCAAGGTGCTTCTAAAAGTCAGACAAGAGAGGCCAAATATTATCCTGATTGCACCAGACTGGCCACGCCAGCACTGGTACCCAATCCTAAAGACTTTGTCCCAAGGACCACCTTAGCCTCTACCTCAAATCCATCATCTTCTGACACAGCAAAACAATCAGATTCTGCACAGTCAACTTAAACCTTAAACCTGGCAGCATGGCAGATAATGTAGCCACTCAGACTGCATCTATCTCTAAAGCTGTTATGGATGTAATTTTGTAAGCCAGGAGGCCCAGCACTAGGAAATCTTATGCAGAAAAATGGAAGAGATTCTGTGCTTGGAACCAGGCACAAGGGCTCAACCCACTGGTCCCTAATATACCTCAGATTTTGCAATACCTGACTGAGATGTTGGACAAAGGCCTTTCTTTTTCATCTATTCAAATCCATGCCTCTGCCATTTCAGCTAATTACAATACGGATCCTCCTATTTTCTAACATCCTGTACTACGACAGTACCTCAGAGGGGCAAACAATATAAGACCCCCGAGGAGAGCACCAGTACCTACTTGGGACCTCAATTTTGTTTTAGAAAAACTAACACTGCCTCCATTTGAAGCAGCCAGCACAGCTGTTCTAAAATACTTGTCATGGAAAACTGCTCTGCTCCCAGCAATAACTTCAGCAAGAAGAGTCTCAGAGTTACAGGTATTGATGGCTGTGGAACCTTTCGTCATCTTTCATCAGGACAGGGTTTCTCTCAGGACAAACCCAACATTCATGGCAAAGGTGGTTTCCAATGTGGCTTTAAATCAAACCATTCATTTGCCTACTTTCTACCCAAACCCCCCGAATAAAGGGGAAAGGCTTCTGCACACTTTGGATATACACAGGCAGCTACAATTTTACTTGGACAAAACAAAAGCTTTCAGAAAAACTGAACAACTCTTTGTAGCATATGCTGCAGATCACAAGGAAAGCCTATTACAAAGCAGACAATCTCCAAATGGATAGGACACTGCATCCGCTTCTGCTATGCACAACATGGCAATTCGGTGCCTAAGGACATTAGGCCTCATTCTACCAGAGCAGCAGTCACTTCAGCAGCTTTCTTCAGAGGAGTACCAACCAAAGACATTTTAGAAGCTGCAACCTGGAGCTCAGTGCACACTTTCACAAAGCACTACCACCTACCTCTCTTCTCCAAATCCAGAGCAGGCTTTGCCACTGCAGTTGTGCAGGGCTTGTTAGCCTCGCCAAATCCAATCTAGACCCAGCTACCCAACCTCAGCTTTGGGATTCTACCCAAGTGTAATGACTGCAACAGTGAAACACTATGAACATAGTACAGTTGTGTTCCTACCATAAATGTAGATGTTCGAGTGTATTCACTCTTGCAGTCCAGGTTACCCACCCACCATCCCCTTCTTTGCTGGGACTATTCTGTACTTCTCAACTCTATACAACCTATGTGGTGCATTTGCTTGTAGATAAAGTAAATGTTTGTAGTAATATATGCATGGATTTTTGGCATATTTTTATCTTTTCAGCCTTCCTATCTGTGGACACCTGACATCTGGGGCAAGAAAAACTGAAGAAAATGGCGTCTGTTGCAACTTTTATACCCCTGGCGCACTGACGTCAGGGAAGATGCGACAGCAACCGACGCCGGACCAAGACTTTTGAACTATGGCCGATTGCGGGTCGCCTGCCAGCAGGATAACCCAAGTGTAATGACTGCAACAGTGAATACACTCTAACATCTACATTTATGGTAGGTACACAACTGTACTTTCTGCAAATCGCACAAGGTCAACCCTCCTCCAGGGGCAGTGGGGCATGATGTAATGGAAGATGCTGCCCTCGTGGCAGAGGAGGTCAGCAACATCAGGGAGACAGAGAAGCTTTCTCTGATCGTCCCTTCCATCGACCCTGAAGGGTTGCCCGACTGTCTGTCTCTGGAGGCAGTCAGGGGTCGTATATCACTGTACCCAAGCGCCTGGCTAACTATCACTCAAGTTCGTTGGGTACACACAGTAATATCCAGAGGTTTCCTGATTAACTTTATTTCTGAACCTCCAATAAACCGGTCTCTTCCAGACGTACCACCCATCCAACTAGACCGTGCAATATCAGAGGTCATCTCTTTGCTGCAAAAAAGAGTCATCCAAGAAGTCCCCACAGAGCAAGTAGGATCCGGAACTTACTCTCGATTCTTTTTAGTTCCAAAAAAGACAGGGGACCAGAGATCAATTTTAGATCTCAGCAGGCTCAACAAGCATGTAAGAAAATCAAAGGTCCGAATGGTCACTCTGCAGTCGATATTTCCCTTTATCGGGAAAGACAACTGGATGTGCTCAGTCGATCTCCAGGATGCATACTACCACATCAAAATGGATAGGTGTTCCAGGAGACACTTGCACTTCTGGCTGGGAGCCAGCCATTTTCAGTTCAGAACGCTGCCCTTTGGCCTCACTACAGCCCCCAGAGTGTTTACCAAATGCATGGCAGTGGTAGCGGCTCACCTGAGACATCAAGGATTCCAGGTGTTTCCGTACCTAGACGACTGGCTCTTCACTGCTACCACCAAGCATCAACTCATAAGGACCAGGGACGAGAGACTATCCTTGTGCGCCAGCCTAAGCATCACTGTCAACTTGCAAAAGTCAGCCTTATCTCCCTCGCAGCATATTGTATATCTAGGCTCAGAAATAGACACAGTCACCATGTCAGTAAAGCTAATGCAGGAAAGAGTGGAATCTCTATGCACTCAGATCAGATCCCTGTTAAACAGAGTCCAGGCCAGAGTATTCCTTCAAGTCCTAGGGACTATGGCTTCTGCCATCTTATTAGTTCCTCTTGCTCGCCTACATATGAGGATTCTCCAGTGGATGCTGTTTGCACAATGGTCGATGCAAAACCTTCCATTGTCTCACCAGATATTAATAACAAATGCATGCAAAAGGGATCTGACATGGTGGTTACACACGAAACAACTTGTCATAAGTCGTCCACTTGTTCCTCCCCCAAGAGAAAGCAGTTTTGACCACGGACGCTTCTCAGATAGGGTGGGGTGGGCATTATCTAGGAAAGACAGTCCAAGGTACTTGGCAAAACCACAAGAACCACTTGCGCATCAATGTTCGGGAGATGAGAGCGGTGCTATATGTGTTGCAAGCACTTCACGGCTCCCTTCTTGCTGGAACAATTGCGATGTCAGACAACATGTCTGTTGTGTGGTACATAAACGAGGGGGAACCAAGTCTTACCTGCTTTGCAGAGAGGCCTTAAGAGTTTGGAAATGGGCGATGGATACTCAATGCTTCCTGATAGCAACGCATATTCCAGGGAAATCCAACGTAATAGCGGACAAACTCAGCTGAGCAATTCTGATGCCTCACGAGTGGTCCCTGAATCTGATGGTTGAGAAAGAGATCTTTCACAAATGGGGCCAGCCGTGCTGCGATCTGTTTGCCACTCACCTGAATACCAAATGCAGCAGCTGCTTTGCCCTCATTCCCTATCCGGGGATGTCACCCAGGGATGCTCTAGTTCACTATTGGCCCCCGGGACTTCTCTGTGCCTTTCCTCTCTTTCCACTCATACCCATAGTAATACAGAAAGCAAGACAGTCGAGGAGTTCCTTGATCCTCATTGCTCCTTACTGGCCTCGACAAGTTTGCTTTCCTTTCCTGTGGCCCTCCCTTTTGAAGGAACCATGGATTTTGGACCCATCTCCAGATCTCCTGATTCATCAATCGGGACAGTTCCACCCCTCCATCCACACCCTCAAATTGACAGCATGGCTGCTTCAATTCCACATATAGCTAGGTACATTCCCTTAAACCCAGTGGTCAAACAAATCCTGATCTCATCCCATAAACCTTCCACTCAGAAACTATATTCTAGCAAATGGAAAAGGTTTTCCCTTTGGGCTACGAATCGGGGCTTAGATCCATATACAGCTCCTTTAGAATTCATTTTATCCTTCCTAACAACAATTTTTCATGAAGGAGTGGCAGCCGCTACAATTAGAGTTCAGTTGGCTGCCATTTCCAATTTCCATTTTGGTTTCATGGGAAATCCTATCATGCAACACTTCCTCTATAAAACCTTCTTAAAAGGAGATCTAAAGTAGTTAACTTCATTTTATCTGCAACCTGTGGGTATTCGGATCCGTATCGGATCCGAGCTGGCAACTTTTTTTCTAGCATCTGCTCCAAACTCCGAGCTCCTCCCCTTACCCATAATGCCCTACCATCTCCCATCTTCCCTCAGATCTCGGTTGCCGTCCCAGGAGTGTGCATTGTGATCTCCTTTGCTCTGAGCTCAGGGGTAGTAAGTGTTATTAATTCTTAAATCTAGTAAATGTCTGAGTGACATTGTTTTCCCTTCCTCCCCTTGTTTAGTGTATTGCTCGTTCGTCGGTTAAAAAAAATTTTTTTTTTGTTAACTTGGTAGAGTAGTTTTTAGGCCTGCCCTTCCCCTACCTGTGTTTGTGTGTGGTTTGTCTGGTAGGTAGTATTTTCTTTTTGGGTGCAGGACCATGGCTGATGAGCCAAAATCTGTTTTCAAGAAATGTACAGAGTGTGGCCATAAGCTCTCCACGGCTGATGGGTCACACTCTGTGTGTGATTTGCTTGGGAGTGGCACATTTCTCCACTCAATGTGCTATCTGCACCGGTTTCAATCCTAGGGCCCTTAGGGGTCAGAAGGCCAAGTTAGTAGCCGAAGGCCTTCTCTCCACTTCCATGCTGGAATCTGCCACAGCCTCGGTATCTAGTGCTCAACCTCCCACCCAGACAGAGACTCAACCTCCTCCTTCTTCTTCTTCTGGTGATGGGTCTAATAAAGACAAATCTACAGTCAGCTTGGCTGACAAGGAAAAAGATAAAGAAAGGCGCAGAGAGGATAGGGACAAGAGAAAGGACAGACATCACAAGAGATCCCGGACAGGGAGTTCTTTCTTAGTCCCCCTTCTAAGGCCTTGAGGCCAGTTTCTCCACGGCTCCAGTCTCCTCGTTTCTCACCGGAGCCGTTGGAACATTCGGACCCAAGGCCTTCCTCCCCATTGCACAGACCAGCCAGATCAGAGTCGGTGGCCTCTTTGAGGTCAGCTCTGAGTTTATCAGACAGGGACATGGACAGGATGATGCAGAGATTCATTCAGACCCAAATACAGATGGGAGTCCTGCCAGGGCCCCCTCTCCCTGTGGAGGGGGGATCTCCATGCCTTTTTTCCACCCCATCGCTCCTTCCCCAATCCGTGCTTTGGCTTCGGGGCTCTTGGATCCAAGGATTTTCAGAGCTGGTAGCTCGGGGCCGACAGTTACTCCAACCTCGACTCCGGCTGTTACCTTGAGTTCTTCAGATCCGATTAGTTCGGATCCGAGTGACTCTCTGAGCCGTGGACAGGGAGTCGGACCCGAGGGAATGGATTCTTCGGCTCCGACCAGTTCGGATCCGAGTGACTCTCTGAGCCGTGGACAGGGAGTCGGACCCGAGGGAATGGATTCTTCGGCTCCGACCTTTTTGGATCTGACCTGTTTCCTCGGACCTCAGGCTACCCTTGCTTCGGCTCCAATTCCCACTTCGGATCCGGGGAGGGTGTCTTCCTTGCTGGGTGCTAAGGAGGTCCACTCTCCCTCGGCCTTTGAAGTGGTGGAGAGGGTTCTCTCCCAGGGATCGAGACCCCAGGCTTCCTTGGATTTGGCAACGACTCCCTTCATCCTGTCTCAGGGACAGCCCATGCCAGAGGATCCCCAGGTTAATTTCCCTGCGGCTCACGAATCCCCTTCTAAGAGTCCCACTGAAGAGGGTCACCATAAGCGCAAGTGCAAAAGGAGGCACTTGGACTCCCCCGAGTCCCTCACTATGGACACTGACTTAGATGAAGGAGAAGGTTCCCCCAGGTCACCTCCCAAAGACGTCTCCTTCAGAGAATCATGGAGAAGATCCTCCGCCAGAGGGGAGGTTGGTCAGCCCCAAAAACCTTCTGGGGATGAGTCAGTGTTCCTGGAGGCCTTTGGCATGGGCCCATCTACTTCCTGGGTGTCCCCACCAGCGGACCCCTTGGTGGGCCTTATCACCACGTGGGCATGGAAGCAGCCTGACACCGTAGAGCCCATCCCCAAATGCCCTGACAAAATTTTATCTCCTCCTTCCGAAAGACAACCTTGGTCAAAAGGAGCCCCAGTTGATGGTATGTTGGTTGCAGCGGCCACAAAGAAGGAACTAGCACAGGAGAGTTCCTCAGTCCACACTCCAAACAAGGAGTCCAGGTTGGTGGATAGGTTTGGGAAGTGCATCTATTCCTCAGCGACCTTTTCAATCTGTGCACTGAATTATTTGGCACATGTGATCCGGCTTCAGCAAGACCTTGCTTCTGAATTCGCTGAGTCGACCCAGAGTCTTTATCGCCGCAGGACAGACAGTTCCCCTGCAAAAATGTCTACTCTGAAGTCAGTCTCAAATACGTTGATGCGGCTCCTTTCCCATGCCACGGAAGGAGCAGCTAGGGTGGCTGGAATAGGCATAGCCATGAGGCGTCATGCCTGACTCAGGTTGTGTCAGTTCGCGGACCCTTTCAAGACGTCATTTATCAACACTCCCTACGACAGTTCTTCCCTTTTTTGGGAAGACAGTACGTGACACACTTGTCCAGAGCAAAAAGGACGGGAAGACTTTGTCTGCTGCCGGGATCCACTTCTCTAACCCTCAGCAGTCCTTCTCCAGGAATCACAGGGCAGAAGAAGATGTGGTTTCGAAAAATCTCGGTTTTCCTGGGATTCTCAGGAGAACTATTCCCCCAGAGGCAGAGGGGGGCAGGATTGACACCGACCCAGAGGTAGAGGGGGTCCCAGGAATTTTGGGTCTAGGGAACCCTTTTTCTGATAGACCCGGTCAGCAGCCCTGAGGGGTTGCCCGACTGTCCTAGTCTGGAGGCAGTCGGGGGAAGATTGTCCTTATACCCAGCGGCATGGGAGTCCCTTACAACAGATCGCTGGGTGTTACAGATAATATCCAGAGGTTACACTGTACCATTTGTTGCCCCCCCCCCCCATATACTCCAAAACACCTCCCAGATGTTCCACCCACTCACAGGGAGGCCACAGCTCTAGAGGTTTCAAAGCTGCTTCTCAAACGAGCCATCGAACAGGTTCCCCCCGATCAGTCCAGATCAGGCATCTACTCAAGGTTCTTTTTGGTGCCAAAAAAGACTGGGGACCTCAGGCCCATTCTAGACCTGTCAACATTAAACCTGTCTGTAGCCGAACAGAAATTCCGGATGGTCACCCTACAGTCCATTCTACCTTATCTCCGACAGTGTGACTGGATGTGCTCATTAGACCTCCAGGATGCTTACTACCACATCAAAATACATAGAAGCTCCAGGAGGATGTTGCGACTATTTCCCGCATTGAGGCGCCTAAGGCCGAATGGTAGTCCGGCTGTCCAGTCCCGGCCCTTTGCAGGTTGGCCGGCGTGGCGGTCAGGCGCGATGGGTGCATGGAGGAGCGTCAATGCGTCCACAGGTTGCTTCGCGAATATTTTCGTTTTTCTTGCCTCAGAGTTTATGTAATCCATTGCAGAAGCAATAGTTGGGTCAGTGCGGTTATTTTGGTTGAAAGTTATTCAGAGTCAGTCAGTGTGACCGAATTTTAGTTTTCTTTAAATTACCAGTTGGATGTGTATACCTTGGTTTTACCCTGTACGCAGTATTTAGCGGATGTCACCTCTGTCAGATTTTTGTATTTCTTGTAGGTTTTGCTATTTACCTCATGGGATTACTGTACTTTAGTTGTTGTGCTTGTTTACACGGGAGCCGCAGCAGCCTAGATTGGGAGGAACCTAGAGATAACAAGCGCGCGTTAACAGATATAGGCGACTAAAGAAGATTGCCGGTTTAGGGCGATTGCCAATTGGTCTCAATGCTTGACTGCTCCGGCGCGTGGAGTATCGAGAAGCGCAAAGATACAGCAGCAAGAAACCTCAGTGGAGCTGCCGGAATGTAAGGTGCCGTCGGTTCTTTAAATTCTTCGCTTTCCAAGTTTTGGTTGAGTGGCAAGGAAGCTTAGCTTCAGTGGGGTTCCCCCTACCATGGGATTCTCTTTCTTCAGTAGGGCCAGAGCTTAGAGCTTTCAGGGGGGTTTTCTCTTCATAAGGGGTTCTAAGGCCCTTTGGTGACCTCCTTCTAAAATGGAACTAGATTTGATTACTATGATAGGGGGCTCGAGGCTGGGGGT
The DNA here is from genome assembly GCF_019279795.1 of Protopterus annectens. NCBI lineage: Eukaryota > Metazoa > Chordata > Ceratodontiformes > Protopteridae > Protopterus > Protopterus annectens. Next base: position 59,450,647 of record NC_056749.1, on the reverse strand, counting down.
TTCTCCCTCCTGAGATGGGTCTTTGCCTTTGAGAGTCTGATTCGAGGTGGATGATGACTACTTGAGTTTTGGCAGTGTGCCCCTCTTGATCTTCTCCTGAGACTCCATTGGATTTGAGGTTCCTTTGCTTGGGCTGGGTCTGATTTCTCTGATTGAGGCAGGATTTAAAGGATGACAGGTTTTGGAACCCCAGGATGATTCTTTAGCTAGGTTCCCTCTTTTGAAAGTTTTTCAAGATCAGGAGGAAGAGGCTCCAGGGGGGCATTAGGCTTCCCTGCATCCCTCTTCAGCAATTCAGGGAAGGCTTAGGAATTCTTGTTATACCCAGCATATCTTTAAGAGGCTATACACTCTCCTTTTGAATGTAGTAAGAGATGCCTGTTTGCAGAGGCCTCCCACTCACAAGAATCTGCCTCCTGCCCCCGGATTAGGCCCTTAGCTAAAAGATGGGGGGGGAAAGAATGGAAGGCCTTATTCCACTAAGGAAAAGAGGGGCAGACCGAACTGCGGCTTTGAATAGTAAGGTTAAGAGAATTAATACTTTTTCGCAGCTAGCCCTGTATCTAAAAATCATCAGGCTTTGCTCTGAAAAAAAGAGGTGTATGCTTCTTCTTGAGTGTGTCTGAGAGCGTTGAATTATCAGTCCTTCTGGCTGATATGGGGATGTTCTTTTGAACAGGTGGGTAAAGATTCCTTGCTCTGCACCACTGCCATTGAGTGTAAGGTTGCAGGATTTAAGCCATGTCTGAACAGGTGGGTAAACATTTCCTTGCTGAGTGTGTTGAATTCCTGGTACGGAGCCTGTTGTTTGGTGGCTGATGGGTGTAAAGAGTCTTCATGGGCAAGCTGTTAAAGATTTTCAGTGGCGTTTGGAAGCTATTGCAGAAGCACTGGAGTAATGATGGCTCCATTACTAAAGTCTGCACCAGGTTTATTTTTGATTGTACGTGTAAGGGGTAGTACTGAAGAGAATAGAGGGACAAGGCTAAGGGTATTTTCAAACTCATTTGAGGCAGGGGCAGGCTCAGGTTCCCGGGGAGGGTAGAGGAATTACTTGGAGGCCCAGTGGACTTAGTTCCCTGCTCAGTTTCCCAGTCTAGGGGGTCTCGCCACTTCGTAGTGAGGGGCAGAGCTGACTAAGACAAATCAGTTAGGCCTAGGACAGGAGTTCCCCTGTGGACTCCTTTCTGGGTTTGGGGGTCAGTCCTTTCCGATTTATTACCCAATTCCTCCTCTTTTCAAGAACTTATTCACAAGCCTTGGGTTCTCTTTTACAAGGCATTCCTTTTTCAGCCCTCTTTCCAGCCAGAAAGGCCTCATTACCCAAGTCCTCTGTTTAGGAGGGGCCTGTTCCTCCAGTAAGGCCTGTTCAGTTTTATTAACCCTGTTGCCTCTTTTCAAAGGCAGTTTATCAACATTCAAACTTAGTTGACAAACCTCCACAGGCAAATTGTCACTTACCTCCAAACTTTTAGATTCAGTAGTCCTGTGCCCAGTTGTGTAACTTTAGATTTATTCTACTTCTGTTCCTGAGTGCCAAAAAGAGACACATGGGAAGTTCTTTGGAAATTGCTGAAGGCAACACTTATCAGGATGTAAGAGTTCGTTTTGTCTTTGGCGTTATCTTTCCTTTTACCTCTGCATCAAAATCAGTCATAGCCCATCCTTCTTTAAGGTTCTGCCTGATTCTGCTATTTCAGTGTGCCTGGAGAGATGAAGTGCAGAAGTAGGCTCGTTTGCCTTCAAAATTCTCATTTATCAGTGCAGGTCACAGCATTCTTTGAAGCCGAAATGAGTATTTCATGTGTTTCCCTACCAGTCATAGCTTACAGCCTCCTAAAGGGTATCAAATCAGCCCTTGCCCGGAAGAACTGCTCAGTTTACAAGACCAAGAAAGGAAGCCTTCCTGGCATTTGGAATACATGTCCTTCAAGCCTGCTACTTCATGGCACAAGCAATAGGCAGGTTCCCAAAGCCAAAGATACATATGGCCTTCAGACAATTGGCATTCAAGGGACTGGAGCCACAGCATGCCAAGATTTATGCAATTCTGGACAAACAAAAGACTGTTTCCCAAGGAATTTTTCCCTCAACTATCAAATCATGTATAAACTTGCAGGAACTGATCTTTCAAGCTGGGAGGTTCCATACCATCCCAAACACAGATTCTGTTCCCAATGCACAGAGTCAGATTCTAAATTGCTACAATGGAGTATCTTCCCATGAGAGGACTATACCTTACCAGGATTTCAACACAATTGGCCTGCCAGACTACAGCATCTACATATCAACATGAAGGAGATGTTAGCAGTCCAGTAAAGAAGGGACTCTTCACACCCGGCCAGAAGCGAGGCATCAGATTCTAGCAACAGAAACAACACGGAAGTCATTTGGTACATCAACAAACAAGGAAGACAATTTAACCATTGGCCTGCCAGACAACAAAATTCTACATATCCCAGCCATTCAGAGGGCAGCACAGTCCAGTTTGCATTAATGGCTTTCCATGTTAGCACATGTGTCCCAGGGCAGGTGTGACACTGAACAGTGGACACAACTGTCGCGTGATAGTTTAACCAACAACATAGGGGCATTCTTACCTGAACTCAAAACTTCCAGTAAATTTCCTTTTTGCACAAAGCTTGAAGCACGGTAACTCATCACTGCCGGCTTCTCTTGGAGCACAGAACTCATATCTCAGCCAGTTCTTCAAGCGTTCCTCACGCTAGTTGGACAATTCAAGGTTCTTCAAAAGTCAGGAATTTCAAAAATTATCATGATTTTCCAGACCCCAGATTGGCCTAGGCAGCACTGGTACCCATTACTGAGGAGTACGGTAGTTTTGCACAAGCCTTTTCCTACATCCAATGGTCCCATGTCTCTCTCTCACAGTCACCTCCTCAAATGTCAATGTAATCTCTGCATCTCCACCTCTGCACTCTTGGCTCCAAGGTGTCGTCACAGCTCTCCAGAATCCTCACATGAAGCCAAAGATTGATGGAAGCCAGGAGGAAATAGGGTTCAGGGAAAAGAAGCATTACAAAATGGTCTAGTAGGGAATTTTCCATTGCCTTTACCTGAGCAAAATTTACTGAGTTGCTTTTGGTAAACAGCAATCAACTACTTGTCATCTTACTCTCTTCTTCCATTCTCTTTCATTCTTCCATTTTGATTCACAGTGATCTCAAACCCCAGCTCACTATGATTGTGACCCACCATTGTTTTCTGATTAGTACAAGGAAAAATTTAGCACCCCAAAGAGAGAGCTTCCCTGCTTGGGATGCAGCAGAGCAAGGGATCTCACTTTTGTGTTGGAGAAACTTACTCCTTCAATACTGCTGATACATTACTCTGAAAACTTTGACTTGCTTGCTCCATTAACTGCTTGTTGGCAAGAATTATACTATGGTGTTTTGGTTGTACATTTCATCCTTTGTTCAGTTTTCTGGTTTGATTCTTCATGGGCAAAAATACCTTCCCTTTATGCCCTAAGGTTTATGCCTAAGGGTGCTAAATTTTGTATTTTTAAAGAGCTTTTTTCTACAACCTTTTTAAACTAAAAGGGAAATTGAATTGGAAGTAGCATCATGGAGCAACTCTTTAGATTGGATTTTGCTTCTGCGGGAAAAGTTTAGGCAGCAGTTAATTATTTTTTTTTGGTTTTTTTCTTGTTCAAGCCTGTGTCAATACAGAAATCTTCAATTGCCTAGTATTCCTTTATATTTTTAGGTAGTTTCTAATTCAAGGTGCTTTAAAGCAAACAGATGGCAGTTAGATTCCCTTTGATGCATTCCCCCAACCAGGGGATTTCATTTTTCTACAGGCAAAGAGCAGGCAATATAAGGATATTATTTGAGCCTTGGGATGGATTTTTCTATACTCTCTCACCTTCCTCTCTCTCTCTTTACAGGGCTAGGGCCAGCCTGTAGCAAACAACAGCTATTTTGCGGCAGTTCCTGCTTCCTTATGCTTTTTGTATTCCCTTACCTCTGCTTTGGGATTCCCAATAGTTAGGACTGCAATAAATAGGAGGAATGACACACACGCGCTTTGAACCTACCATAATTGTATGTAGATGTTATGGGATCCACATTGCTGCAGTTCAGTAGTCTCCTTCCCTCCCCATTGTTTTAGGGGTGGTTGTGTAGGTGAAGTTATATTCTCTTCTGTATATATATTGTATATATATATATTTCAGTTTTGGGCTTCCTTATGCTTTTTTTTTTTGCTTGCCTCTTCTTCTTTTTTCATCTGGGGTGGGGGCTGGGGCAAGAAAAGGTCGATATGACGCCGGTCATGGCGTACTGTGCACAGTCTAATGCAGCCTGGCCGCGCCTGCCCGACACGCCAGGTATCTTCTTTGGTATTCGGGACTGACAGGACGGATCACCCCTAATAGTTAGGACTGCAGCAATGTGGATCCTCGAACATCTACATTTATGGTAGGTACAAAACTGTACTTTTCTGCGCTTCCGGCTGGGAGTCGGTCATTTTCAGTTCAGAGGCCTACCCTTTGTCTCATCACAGCCCCCCAGGGTGTTCACCAAGGTAATGGCAGTTGTAGCGGCTCACCTGAGGCTTCATGGTATTCAGGTGTTTCCATACCTGGACGACTGGCTCTTTGCTCCGCCCAACAAGCATCACCTGTATCTGGCCCGAGATTACTTAATTCGGTTGGCACATCTACTGGGAATTACAGTCAATGTTCAGAAATCCCATTTGCAACCAGTACAAGTTCTAGACTTCATTGGGGCATGGCTAGACTCTTTGCAGATGAAGGTATTCTTAACTCCAGACAGGATCTTACACCTCAGGTGCCACATAGCTCAGATAGCGAACTCCATGTCTCCAAAAGCGAGCGAGGTTCTCCAGGCTCTGAGCTCCATGGTGGCTTCCATATCAATTCTCCCTTGTGCGTGCTTTCATATGTGGGTTCTTCAATGGACTCTGGCTATTCAATGGTCTTGGCTAGACCTTCCCATGGAATTTCTGATCAAGATCAGTCCCGTCTGCAGGACGTCTCTTCTTTGGTGGTTAAGTTCACCGGAGATATCAGAAGGACGCCCCTTCGCGTCATCTCCAGTCCAAGCCAAAGTGACCACAGACTCCTCCCAACTCGGGTGGGGGGGGCACTGCTTGGAAAGGACAGTCCAAGGCACGTGGTCCCAGTCAAAGACCAAGTTGCACATAAATGTTCTAGAGATGAGGGCAGTGCTTTTAGCGTTGAAAGCCTTTCACACTGCCCTTACTCTCAGATTGATTGCAATTCAGTCAAGACAGCATGTCGGTTGTCTGGTATATCAACAAGCAGGGGGAACCAGATCCTATCCCTATGTCACGTGGCCATGAGAGTGTGGGAATGGGCGATCTCCACCGGTCGGTTTCTGATAGCAGTGCACATCCCGGGGTGCTCCAACATTTTAGCGGACAGATTGAGTTGGGCTATTCTGATGCCGTACGAGTGTCTCTGAAACAGTCAGTAGTGGAGGAGATCTTCCTTGCATGGGGTCAGCCTTGCTGCGATCTGTTCGCATCTCCTTCCAACGCGAAGTGCAGTGAGTTCTTCGCTCTGATTCCCTCACCAGGGGAAATCCCCAGAGACGCTCTAGTCCATGCTTGGCCCCATGGGCTTCTGTATGCTTATCCACCATTGCCACTCATTCCGAAGTTTCTTCAGAAAGCTTGCCGACTATGGTGCAAAGTTATCCTCATTGTCCCGTTCTGGCCTCTTCAGGTTTGGTTCCCATTCCTTTGTTCTCATCTCTTAGCTCCCCCCTGGGTTCTGGATCCCTGCCCGGATCTAATCTCCCATACGTTGGGGGCCCGTCCTCCCGATCTGGGCAGCCTCAAGCTGACAGCCTGGTTGCTCCAGTTCTGTTGATTGCCAGGACTGCCGGTCTTTCATCCTCAGTAAAATCCATTCTGGTGGCTTCTCTTTAAGATTCCACTAGGAAACTTTATTGCAGTAAATGGAAGCGCTTTTCCATTTGGGCCTCTCAGAGAAAACTAGATCCCTTTACAGCCCCTGTTCCAGCGGTGTTGGATTTCCTGTCTGGCATTTTTCAGCAAGAAGCTAGTTCCTCCACAGTGAAAGTACAATTGGCAGCCATTTCTAATTTTCATGTTGGTGAAGACAGCATTGCCGTAGCCTCCTCTAGGCTGTGTAAGGCTTTTCTTAAAGGTACTTTTCTGTTACGTCCACCTGTTAAGGATTCAGTGCCTCCTTGGACCTTACCTTTGTTCTACAGGCATTGGTGGCTCCTCCGTTCGAACCTGCAACTTCGGTGGATTTGAAATTTTTGTCCTGGAAGACCGCTTTCCTAGTCGCCATTACATCTGCTAGGAGGGTTTCTGAGCTTCAAGCTCTGTCTGCCATGCCTCCGTATTTGGTCTTCCACAAGGATAGGGTCTCTCACTGTACTAATCCTTCCTTCTTACCCAAAGTGGCATCTGAAGCAAGCAAACCAGTCTATTAATCTGCCCGTTTTCTTCCCTAACTTCCAAAATAAAGGTGAATACAAACTTCATTTGTTAGATGTTCATAGACAGCTTTGTTTTTATCTTCATAGAATGAAGTCTTTCCGCAAGACTGACTAGTTGTTTGTTTCCTTTTCCAAAGCATGTCTGGGAAAAGCTATTTCTAAAGTTTCTTTGGCCAGTTGGATCACTCTTTGCATTTCACATGCCTACAAAGCAAAAGGTTTATCTCCTCCTGGTATTGTTAAGGCTCACTCTACCAGGTCCATGGTGACTTCTGCTGCCTTTTGGTTTAGGGTACCTTTGGATGACATTTGTGCAGCAGCGACCTGGGCCAATTCACATACCTTCATTTCCCATTACAAATTAGATCTGATTTCTAGGGGTAGAGCATCCTTTGGCTCTGCGGTGCTCAGGAATATCCTTCCATATGGGCCTCCCAGGATTGGAGTAGCTGGGGACTCTGTCCCACAGGTTGCAGATAAAATGAAGTTAACTACTTCAGATAAAGAAGTTATGTACTCACCATAACGTTCCATTTGAGTAGTTATACTTAATTTTTCTGGCAACATTCCCTCCCTCCATCCCCCGGACCTTGTCGTGTCTTTTCAGGTTTGGTTCTTTGGACTGAGTTGCTTATGTTTTTAGTTGCAGCAAACCCGATCTGAGGGAAGATAGGAGATTGTAGGGCATTATGGGTAAGGGGAGGAGCTTGGAGCAGATGCTAGGGAAAAAAGTTGCCATTTCGGATACGATACGGATCCGTATACCCACAGGTTGCAGAAAAATGAAGTACAACTGCTCAGATGGAACATTATGGTGAGTACATAACTTCTTTTTCATCTTCTTAGACCCCCAATAAAACAACCATTAGAACCCTTGGACTTAAATTTTGTCCTTTCATCTTTGATGTCTGCACCCTTTGAACCATCCTCGTCGTCAGATCATTCTGAAGAACATTCGAAAGCGCTTATCGTTTGCAAAAGAAAAGAGACTTTTTATTGTTTTTTAACTTTGGAGAAATGAAAATGTGCTTGTAATGGAGTACAAGTATAGTTTCTGTGGACAGCGTTGCTCTGCTTCAGCCTTCGTATCCAAATATACGGTGCTTTGTTGTCCCAGCCGTGTTTGTTTGTCTGCCGTTGGCTTTTGCTGTTCTCTTTTTTGGCAGTTCAACTTCAGCAGTGGAAAGGTATTCTCACTTTTCTGTTTCAAAAATTACTCTTTCAAAATGGCTTTTGGATTGCATATCCTTTGCTTATCAACAAGCTGGTAGACAATTACCATTAAAAGCTGAAGGTCACTCTACTAGGGTTGTAGCTACTTCATGTGCCTTTAGATTTAGGTTCCCAATTGACACTATTTGTGCAGCAGCTACTTGGGCAAGGCCACATACGTTTGTCACTCATTATAAATTGGATTTGGCCTCCCAGGACAGGTCATCCTTTGGGTCCACTGTGCTGAATATTCTCTTCACTTGAGCCACCCGGGATAAAGGTGCTAGGGATGCTGTCCCATCCAGCAAGAATTACGGCGAGATAGGACTACATAAGATAAAGAAGTTATGTACTTACCATAACGTTCCGTGTTTGTAGTATATCTCGCCTATATTCTTGCGTCCCTCCCTCCACCCCCTTCCTGTTTCTGGGGGATCTAGTGGACCTCTTTTGGGGCTGCCTGACTTTGCTCTTATTGTCCACCTGGAATGGATTATGTTTCTAATCCTTTGCTGTATTTATACAGCTTCTTTCTTATTATTATTATTACCTGATGGGTATTTATTACTTTCTTGCAAACTAGATCTGGGGAATTGCTGTGAGGCACCATGGATAGGGGCTAGCCTCGAGCCAGTAAAAGCTCTCGAGCTTTTGTATCGGCCGAGTCAGAGACAAATATCAGCTCTGAACCCATCCAGCAAGAATATAGGCGAGATGGACTACAAACATGGAACATTATGGTAAGTACATAACTTCTTTTTTGCCTATGTTATGATTTATGTGGTGATATATTGGTGGATTGGTTAAGCATCTTTTGCAGTAATCACCAGGATTTTGGGATTCAAGTAATTTGTCATGTAATGCTACACTGTAAGAATCTAGCTTTTCCTGCCTTTCCTGTTGCTAGAGTAGTCCAGATACAGATTTGCTGTATTCAAGACTATATTGTAGTTTGAGTTCCCCAGACCTTTCTGTGTTAGAGGGAAGCCTCTCAGCTTATAAGTGGGAGTGATAAGCACTAGGTAGCCTATCTACCACAAGAAGAGTGGTTTCTAGCTCCCTTTCAACTTTCTGCTTTAAAAGCCAGTGTTTGCAGCACCACTAAGCTGGGGTAAACTATTACCAGTGCCAGAAAGTCTGCTCTTCAATTTTCCCTTACATCTTGCTAGTTCTCTCTTGCATTTAACTAGCATATTCGCCCAACACTTCATTTGGCTCCTTGTAGCATTTATTGTAGCACACAAGTGCTAATAGCACTAAACGTCCTGTAAGGAAACGGCTCCACTACTTAGTAATGACCATCCCTCCTGGCATGACTAAAGGGCAGTTCCCTGTGCTTTCTCCTATTAACCTGGTGAACTTGGGCATTCTGAGGCAGTGTAGCAACTGCCTCATGTACACAGACAACCCTGTCCTCTTACCTCCCAACACTCAGACTTGTGAGAGATGCACTTGTAAATCCAAACTGGAACACATGCAGGAACACATGCACTCTCCAGCCAGGACTGGAATAGCTGGTCAAGAGCAGAAGTCAACACCTGCACCACACCACATGGAACACACAGCCCTCCAGAACACCCACCATCACAGCTCTCACATGAAAACACAAACCACGCACCCACCTTCGTGGTGGCTGTCAGTAGAAATCTACCTAAACAGCAGAGACCTCCAAATAAGAAATGCACTCTACCAGCACAGCACAAATGCCAAGACACATAGCTCACCTACACAGTGTGCCCCTCAACTTAAGCCCCTAAGGCAAAACGGCTTGCCCAATACACTGATCATAGGTGACTCGATGGTGAGGCACAGTGATGTCCCACTCACTAGGTTGAATAAGGAGAAGGTAACAGTCAGCTGTCCGTCAGGGGCCAGGGTCCAACACATGCACCCAGGTCACTCCACAACAAGTACAAGTATGACGTGTCATTGTCCATGTGGGTGTGAATGACCTGAGGTGCACTTCCCTGGATTACATGAAAAGAGACATGGAGGAGCTCTCAGATTATGTGGCCCAGGCAAGTATGACCCTAGCCCTGAGCAGCATCCTACTGTCGCCCAGAATGATACTGCAGTACAAGCAGAAATTGATTGACTTGAACAATTGGCTAAGTTTCTGGTGTCATTCTAAGGGCATCCATTATCTGTTGCTTGGGATGACATGATTGACAGACCTCGATGCTTTGCCAGAGATGACCTCCATCTGTCACCCCTAGGTTTCTGTATACTGGTTAAGACTCTTACCGCCCCTATAGTGCCTTTTTTAGGCGATGTTCCAAAGACCAAATTACCACCATAACAGCTATAAATAAGTGCAATCTGAGGGTCATGCTGCTCAACGCTAGAAGTTTAAATATCAAGATGCACTCTCTTGAAGCACTCCTCAAAATGGAGAACATCGACATTTGTGCTGTAACAGAGACCTGGTTTAAAGCAGCAGAAAGCACCCCTGCACTACCAGGCTGTAACTCATTCCACACCATTCGGCCCCAGAACATGGACCAAATATCAAAAGGTGGTGGTGTCTCCATATTCATAAAGGATGTGCACACCTTCAGAATAGTAGCCCAACACAACTCGGAGATACTTCAGGTACAACTAGCAGTGGGTAAGATGGCGATTCCAAGTCATAGCCTGCTGTAGATTCCCAACCATGTTCCAGGACTCACTGCACGTTCCTAAGCACCCTGGAAGCTATTAGGGTCCAACCCAACACACTCATACTGGGTGACTTCAACTACCCCTCCTTTAACTGGGAAAACTACACATGCACCAGTACCTTGCCCATCGCTTCCTGGAATTCGTTAATTCCAATGCGCTGGACCAGCTCATTCTTACTCCCACTAGAGGAAGCAACATCCTTGACTTGGTTATTACTAACATGGGCAACTGTTGCTCAACACCAATAGTCAGTTCTTACCTAGTTAGAGCTGACTACAAACTAATTACCATGGAAATCCACATCTCACCCACACCACCAGCATAGGTAACAACCATGAAAACCTTCTCCAAAGCTGACTTTGCGCTCCTAAAAACAGAGGTGGCGAACTTCATGGAACCCATGCAAATGGAAAATAGGTGCATGACCAGCGAATCATACACCAGTGCACTGTATGAACACTTACATAAATGCATGGAACTAACCATACCCAGCAGAACCAAGACGCTCTCCAAAAAAAGGGAAGCCAGTCTGGTGGTCCCCTGCCATTAACAAACTCTACAACTGAAGGAAGAAACTGTTGCAGAAAAAGGTGAAGTCCCAAGAATGGAAAAACTCCCTTATTAGCCTCAACAAAAATCATCAAAAACTCTAAAGCTAACTATGAAGGCAGAATTGCGGTGGACACTTAAAAACAACCACAAAGCCTTCTACAGTTATATCAAGAATCTCCACGGCAATACCCAGATTTGCCCTGAGTTACTGCACAATGGTACCTCCTATAGCGAGTCGACAGATATTGCCAACATACTGGCTGACATATTCAGTGCCAACTATACCCCTCTCTCACCCCTAAAGGACCAATCACAATACCGGAAGAATACCAGGCATCCAGCATTACTGCAACACAGGTTAAAGCTGCATTGTCCAAGGCCAAGCACGCGACAATATCCCTGGCTGTCTTCTACATGAATTACAAAGTGAACTGGCACCACACCTGTGTGCCCTGTTCAATCACAGCCTCACCTCAGGCTTTGTCCCTACAGAGTGGCGCACTGCTACTACAGTCATCCCTCTCCATAAAGGGAGAGTGGCTACAGACACTGGAGCGCATCATCATGGACCAAATTAACAAGGATATAGGGAATCCTTTTGGTTTTGTGAAAGGTAGATCATGCCTGTTCAACGTGGTTGACTTCTTTGAGTTGGTCACCAGAGCTGTGGATGAGGGCAAGGCAAGTTCATGCAGTCTACCTCTATCTGGCCAAGGCCTTTGATACCATTCCCCACTCGGGAATTATTGATAGACTCACCAATGGTGTAAATTCCAAAGCCTTTTTTTTTTTTTTTTTGTAGTTGAGTACTTGAATGTAATATCATGACCACGTACATGAACAATGAAGTTGGGTACGTCTACCCATTGAAACAGTGTTTGGATTGAATGGTTTGGCACTGGTTCCCTGTAAAGTGGCCATTGTGAAGGCTAGTACGATGGTATTATACACTGGGCATTGTTTGTTCCTTAAGTTGGCCTGGTGATCACGGAGTTACCTGGAGGCTGGGGGGAAATGTGACACAACCCTTTTCAGTATCATTTGTTGCTTTTATGGATCCTAGCAATGCTGTGATTCTGGAGCATTATATTGTATTGTACCCATGTTCTGCAGTGTGTTGGAGGGTTAGTTACTATATATTTTTATGTATTTATTTTATTTGTTGACAGTTGATTACTGGGAAAGTCTGACTGGTTAGAAACTCATTTTCAGCAGAGCCCCAGAGCAAAAAGCTCCAAAGTACTACAAAACATTTTCAGAACAATAAAGCTGAAGTAGTTGACTTCATTTGGTCTTCAGCCTGTGGGTTACGGATCCGTATTGGATCCGGCATGGCAACATATCCAGCATCTGATTCAAGCTCCAAGCTCCTCACCTTACTCACAATGCCACCATCTCCCTTCTGCTCTAATTTGCCGCTGGGAAGCAAGCATCGTGGTCAAGTTCTAGGCTACTTGTTGGGTTTTGTGAGCGAGTTTTGAGATTTTTCTTTATTTCTTTTCTCACTTTCCTATCTAATCTAGCCTCCCCTGCGGAGTCGTCGTATTAAAAAAAAAAAGTTTCACTCTTTCCTTTTCTGTTCTTCTTTTTGTGTGTGTGTGTGTGTGTGTGTGTGTGTGTGTGTGTGTGTGTGTGTGTGTGTGTGTGTGTGTGTGTGTGTGTGTGTCTCTGGGCCTGTGTAGGGCATGGCTGAAGCCCCTAAATCAGGTTTCAGAAAGTGCACAGAGTGTGGCCATAAGCTCTCCCCAACCGAAGTGGTGTGCCTGGGGTTGGCTCATCTGCAAACCTCCAGTCCTATCTCTGCTGGGTTTAATCGCAGAGCACTGAAAGAGAGAAGGGATAAACTTATCCTGAAGGGAATACTTCCCTCCTTGGGGACTGCAGCCCCTACACCCCCTCGTCAGGAGCGGCAGCTGCAACTTCTTCCCCAGCCTCTGGGACTCAAACTCCAACCAAGAGGTCCGGGGAAAGGGAGAAGTCTAGGAAAGACAGGCCGAGGAATCACCCCAGCCAGCCCACCGCCTAAAGTTAGGCTAGAAACCAGGCCTGGATTGCCCCGGCTCCATTCCTCTAGGTTCTCCGTGGAATCGGAGGAGTCCTGGATCCAATCACCTGTCAGGGCTTCCCCTCACCGGCATTCCAGACCGGTGTCTGTGGCCTCGTCCTCCAGGTACAGCGAAGATGGATAAGATGATGTGGAGGTTTATCCGCACCCAGATTCAGATGGGGGTCTTGCCTGCCCCCTCTCCCTCTGGAGGGGGGAGCTCGCAGCTTTTTCTCACACCAATCACTCCTCCTCCAATCCAACCTGTGGTTTTGGAGCCCCTGGATCCGAGGACCCTTGGGGTCGAGGGATCTGCGTTGACGGCACCTTGTACCTCGATGCCGGCTATTGCTTTGAGCGTATCTAATCCGACCTGGTCGGATCTGAACTTTCAGAGCCGTAGTCTCGGGGTCGGATCTGAGGGGTTTGCAGTCTGTTCTGAGTGTGTTGGAGTGCAGTATTCCCATCAGCTTCTCGGCGCCTGGAGTCTCGGCTCTGACTCCACTGTCTGGTCAGAGGGGAACGGCTTCCGCTAGTACTTCTCAGAATGTCCATTTCCTTTAGCCTTTGATGTGGTGGAGAGGGTTCTCTTGGTGCCATTGAGACCCTTGACCATCTCGTCCCTGGGTACGGTCCTGACCATCTTATCCTCTCAGGGAGAGCCTGTGTCCATTTTTCCTCAGGAAGCTCCCCTGAAGAGCGGCATGACGTTTGCGAGTCCTCCCCAGGGAGTCCCACTGAGGAGGTTCCTCACAAATGGAACTATAAAAGGAGAGGCACTTGGACTCCCCACCGGAGTCCATCACTGAAAACACTGATTTGAAGGAAGGGGAAGGTTCCCCCCAGTCAATCGTGGAACTCCTATTGGGGGGGGGGGGGTCTGCCCATAAATCGACTACAGATGAGTCAGTGTTTCTTGAGGCATTCGGATTAGGCCCACCTATATCCTGGGTGTCTCCTCCCACGGATGCTTTAGTGGACCTAATAACATCTTGGACGTTGAAGGAACCGGACACTGTGGAGCATATCCCTAAGCGCCCTGATGAAGTTATTAGCCCCCCCTTCAGACAGGACTTGTTGGAATAAGGGGTCCCCAATGGATGCTATAGTTGTAGCAGCCGCCACGAAGAAAGAGCGCACGCAGGAGAGCTCTACAGTCCATTCTCCTGACTGAGAGTCAAGGGCAGTGTACCATTTCAGGAAGCAGGTGTACACTTCACGACCTTTTCCATAAGAGCACTGAATTACATGGCACACATAATTTGGCTGCAGCGAGACTTAGTCAAGGAAATCGCTGAGTCGACCCCAGAGTCCATGTCGGCGGAGGGCAGGAAGACGTTTTCTGCTGGGATGGCCGCTCTTAAGGCAGGAGCTAATACATTCATGCGTCTTCTCTCCCATGCCACAGAGGGAGCAGCCAGGGTGGCTGGTACTGGCGTTGCCGTCAGGCTTCACGCCTGGCTCTGTCATTTCACAGAACCCTTTAAGGTGTCGTTTTCAAATGCCCTGTACAACGGTTCTTCCCTGTTTGGGAAGTCAGTTTGAGAGACCTTGGTCCAGAGTGAGAAGGACGGGAAGACGCTGTCTGCAGTCAGGATCTGCTTCTCTTTCCCTCAAAGATCCTTTTCTAGGAATCAGCAAGGGACAAAGAAGATGTGGTTCCAGAAGTCTCGGGCATTTTCTCAGGACATTCAAGACTCATCTTCCCCCAGAGGCGGAGGGGGTTATGATAGACGCCGCCCTAGAGGCAGAGGGGGTCAGAGAAGCTTTCGGGTCTTGAGAACCGTTCTCAGACAGAACTGTGCAGCAGCACTGAAGGGCTACCTGACTGCTTCTCTCTGGAGGCAGTCGAGGGTTGCCTATCGCTACACCCAGCGACATGAGAGTCCATAACAACAGATCGTTGGGTGTTGCAAATTATATCCAGAAGTTATTCCATCCCATTCATTAAACCACCTCTCCCACCGAATCACCTCCCAGATGTTCCACCCGCACAAAGGGAGGAAGCAGCTCTGGAGGTAGACAAGCTTCTAGGAAAATGAGTCATCCAACCTGTCCCCCAAGGCCAATCCACAACTGGCATTTATTCCAGGCTCTTTTTAGTACCAAATAAAATGGGGGACCTAAGACCCATTCTGGATCTATCCACCTCAAACCTGTCAGTAGCCAAGGCGAAATTCCGGATGGTCACTCTTCATTCCATCCTGCCCTACCTGCAGGCCAGTGATTGGATGTGCTCAGTCAACCTCCAGGACACGTACTGTCATATCAAGATGGATAGGTGGTCTCGGAGGTTTCTCCACTTCTTGCCAGGAGCCAACCATTATCAGTTCATAGTCCTTCCCTTTGGTCTCACCACAGCCCCCAGGGTGTTTACCAAGGTGATGGCAGTAGTAGCGGCTCACCTGAGACTTCAGGTCTTCCCATACCCAGACGATTGGCTGTTTGCTGCCCCTTCCAAGCATCTACTTTGCCAAGCCAGGGATTATTTCCTTTTACTAGCAAAAAGACTGGGCATCACCATCAATCTTAACAAGTCATCACTGGCCCCTGTTCAGATAGGTTCATAGGTTCATACTAGGCTATCTGCCCAAGGGCATTTATAAGCCTAGCCCATAGTTATTTGGCTTTCGCCACCCCTTTAGTTTGAATAAAACTATGCCTATTATTTTGCTGTGCCTCTGTCAAGCAGTGACACTGAAGTAATCCCTGGGGTATATCTGCGATCCCCCATTCATTGGTCAAGATTCCTCTTGAACAAGGCCAGCGAGGTGCTCTGCCTCACATGTACCGGGATTTTGTTCCACAGCATAGGGAGTCTCTGGGTGATGAATCTGTCCCTCCAGCATGTTCTATTAATAACCGTGTCAAGGTTTAAGTCTCCCGCCCTTGTGGTTCTGAGGGATCTAGATTTTTTGAGGTGAAGCATATTCATCAAATCAGGGTTTGACATGGCCTTATATGTCAGGCACAGGTCACCTCTGAGCAAGCGGTATGAGACTGAATAGAGCTGGAGTTCTTTCAGTCGGGCAGCATAAGACATATTTGGGGCTCGGCTGGACACTGTCCAAATGAAAGTTTTCCTTACCCCAGACAGGGTACATAGTCTGAAGTTACACATTTTGTATGTCTTTCAAGGCCAGGTTCCGGCAGCAGAAACAGTACTGAGGGCATTGTAGTCCATGGGGTCCGCGATCAACCTATTACCCTTAGCGCGCCTTCATAGGTTCATAGGTAAGTACTAGGCTATCTGCCCGAGGGCATATGTAAGCCTAGCCAGAATGTGTTGGTTTTCGCCGCCCCCTTAGATTAGTTCTCTGTGCCTCTGTCACATGTGGATTCTCCATTGGGCTCTTGCAGTTCAATGGTCTCTATTAGCTCTACCATTGTCTCATCTGGTCTGAATCTCCCGAGTATACAGGGACTCTCTTCGGTGGTGGATTCATTCCCCGGACCTAGTCAGGGGACATCCCTTTCTCCTGTCCTTTACCAAAACCACGATGACCATGGACACCTCCCAGCTGGGGGGGGGGGGGGCATTGCTTAGGAAGGACAGTTTAAAGCACGTGGTCCCCATCCAAGACCAGTTTGCATATCAATGTCCTAAAGATGAGGGTGGTTCTTCTTGCGTTGCAGGCCGTTCATGCTCATCTTCCTCTAGGGATGATTGCAATTCAGACAGACAACATGTCAGTAGTCTTGTACATTAACAAGCAAGGAGGAAGCAGATCTTACCCACTTTGTCACAAAGCCATGAGTATGTGGGAATGGGCGTCTCCACTGTCCACTTTCTGGTGGGAACTCGCATCTCAGGACGGTCCAGCATTCTAGTGGACAGGCTCAGCAGATCTATCCTGATGCCTTACGAGTGGTCTCTGAATCCTTCAGTGGCAGAGCAGATCTTTCTAAAGTGAGGTCGTCCTTGCTGCTCTTTGCATCTCCTTCCAACATGAAATGCAGTGAGTTCTTCACTCTGAACCCCCCCCCCCCTTAGGGGGAAGTCCCCAGAGACTCACTGATTCATGCTTGGCCTCCCAGTCTTCTTTATGCCTATCCTTCTTCTTTACCGCTCATCTCGAAGTTTCTATAAAAGGCTGGGGAGCACTGTGATCCTCATAGCCCCATTCTGGCCTCTCCAAGTCTGGTTTCCCCACTCTATGGTCTCATCTAGTAGTTCCACCACTGACATTGGATCTGGTTCCGGATCTTATTTCTCATCTGTCGGAGATTCCTTACCCAGACCTGGACAGTCTGAAACTCACTGCTTGGCTGCTCCAGTTCCCATGATTATTAGGAGTCCTGGATTATCATCTCCTGTTAAAAGCATTTTGGTGGTGGCTCACAAGTCTTCCACCAGAAGGGTATACCATAGCAAGTGGAAACGGTTTTCCTTATGGGCCTCGCAGTGGACATTGGATCCCTTTACTGGTCCTCTGTCCGCGTATTAGAGTTTTTGGTGGGAATGTTTCAGCAAGGTGCCAGTTCCTCCACTGTCAAAATCCAACTGGCCGCAATTTCCAATTTTCATATGGGGGAAAGCATGACTTCATTAGCCTTTTCTAAACTTTGCAAGACCTTCCTTAGCGATGCCTTTCTTCTAAGATCCCTGGTAAAGGATCCTACGCCTCCATCGGACCTTACATTAGTGCTTCAGGCTTTAGTCCACCCTCCTTTTGAACCTGCAGCTTCGGTAGATTTGCAGTATCTATCTTGGAGGACTGCCTTTTTGGTTTCCATTACTTCTGCCAGGAGTGTGTCAGAACTTCAAGCACTATCCATCTAAGATGTTCTTCATCTCACATTGCTGCAGTCCTTACACTTGGGTAGTCCGCTGTCCTCGGTCGGCCCGAATATCAAAGTATTAGGCTGACGTCGGTCAAGGCGCATAAGACTGACATCAGGACGTCAGGGTACATATGCGCATGACCGACGTCATATCCTCAGTCTTTTTTGCCGCATGGTCCGATGCAGAAGCAGCGTTGCAAGTGCCGTTCGGCGTTCTGAAATTTTTCGAATTCGGAGTTTCAGACCGAGTCAAAGTTGGCTAAGTAGGAATATTTTAGTTTTTTCTTGCCTCAGTGGTTTACCGGATGTCAGAAAAAGTGAATAACTGTATTTCTTGTGGGAAACAGATACCGCATAGAGATTACCATACTTTGTGTATTCCTTGTTTAGGGCCTGAGCACGACGTTGTTGGGTGTCGCTTTTGTGCTAGATTCAATACGCGCACTATTAAGAGAAGGTTAGATTGTGCCAGGTTAGTCTTCGGGAAGCGGTGCAATTATAATATGCCGTCGGATGCTCCGACGTCCGCTTCTTCGAAGAAGCGCAAGGATAAAGCAGCTAAGCCCAGGCAAGACGAGTCGTCCCGACCGGGCGCCGGTTCTTTAGAGGTGTCGGTGGAGCCGTGGTTCCACCGGAGGTTTCTCTGGAGTCCCAGGGGGAGACCTTGTTATTGCAGGATGTGGCCTCTCAGGAGGCAGGTCAGGCTGAAGGGGCTTCTCAGGTTACTGTACTCCCCTCCCTTCCTAGGGTGGTTAGGCCTTCTCCTTCTGTTTCCAAGGCTTCTCCCAGAGGCAGGCCAGGTTTAGCTTCAGTTGGTGTCACTCCTAGTTCTTCAGGATCTGTGCCCAAGAAGCATATGCTTAAAATGGCTGAAGATTTGATTACTTTGATTAGAGGTTCTTTGCCCCCTCCTGATAAGAGGCCTAGGGTGGAACCTGAGTTGGCAAGTTTTGAGCAGGCTTCAGATGTTTCAGAGTCTTCGGCTGAAGACTTGCAGGAGTATTCTCCTTATTCTGATTCTGATGTGGATGATTCTACTCCTTCTGCTTCTCCTCCTGAGGATTTTTCTTTTTCAGAGACTCTTCATTCCATGAGGGAGCATTTTAAGTGGGAAGGTCAGGACTTCTCTGATTCCAGGAAAAGGCTTAGGGAATTTTTGTTTTTACCCCAGCATAGGCCTTTGGCTATACCTCCTGTTCTGGATGTGGTGGAGGATGTGTTTTCAGAGGCTTCTCTTAATCCTGATTCTTTGCCTCCTGCTCCTGTTAAACCGGATAGGTATTATAGGGTGCCTGAAGCTCATAAGTATCTTTTTAAAGAAACTGTTAGTCAGGGGCCTAAGGGTGTTAAGGCTTCTGTTGTTAAAAATCCGGTTCCTCCAGATAAAGAGGCCAGGGCTTTGGATAGATGGGGAAAGAAAGTCTATACTTCTTCCATCCTAGCTATGAGGGCTCTGAATTGCCAGTTTCACATGTTGAAATACCAAAACTATCTACTTTCTCAGTTTAAGTCTAAGGTAGATGCTCTGGCGGAAGGTATTGCGTGTAAAGAGTTACAAGATTTGGTACATGTCTCTGAACAAGTGGGTAAGCATTCTTTGCAATGTGGTTTTGATGCTGTACAGGCCTCGTCTAGGGTGGCTGCCACTGGGTCAGTTCTTCGCAGGCACGCCTGGCTGAGGGATCAGAATTTATCTGACCATGTTAAGACAAGGATTTTAGATGCTCCTTTACAATCTGATGTGTTGTTTGGTTCACCTGTTGAGGCAGTCTTAAAGAAAATGGAAGACAAGGCTAAGTCTATGCAGACTGTTAAAGATTTTTTGCAGGTTCAGCCTCCAAGTTTAGCAGAAATTGGCCTACCAAGGGGTGGACGATCCTTCTTATGATTCCCAGTCTAGGGGTAGGTCTAGACGTGGTAGGGGCAGAGCTCAGGGCTCTTTCAGGCCTAGAACAGGAGTTCACCTGCACAGTCTTCGGTTTGGGCAGGGGTCAGTCCTTTCGTAAACAGACCCAATGGCCTACCTTTTCAGCTGCCAGAGCCTTCTCGCCTGGCAGCACCTTTGGGAGGAAGGTTGGCACTTTTCAAGGAAAATTGGAGTTTAATTACCCAAGACAGATGGGTATTGGATATCATACACCAAGGTTACAGGTTTTATTTCCATACCTTGCCTCCTTTCAAAGGCATGCCAGACGTTCCTCCTCAGCAAAGAATAGAGGCTCACAAACAGATTTCTCTGCTGCTCCAAATAGGGGCCATACAACCGGTCCCTCTGTCAGAAGTGGGCCTAGGATTTTATTCTCGCCTGTTCCTAGTACCAAAGAAGGGGAACACGTGGAGACCAATTTTGGATTTATCTATCCTCAACACTTATCTGGACATTCCCAAGTTCAAAATGTTGACGTTACAACAGCTTTTACCTCTGCTGGGCAAAGATCACTGGATGGTGACTCTGGATCTCAAGGAGGCTTACCTTCATGTTCCTATCAGGCTAAGTTGCAGGAAGTATCTACGTTTTCGGGCTGGGAATTCTCATTATCAGTTCTTTGCATTGCCCTTTGGCTTATCTACTGCGTAGAGTGTTCACGAAGGTTCTGGCTCCAGTGATAGCTTTCTTCAGGCTAAGAGGAATACAGATCTATCCTTATTTGGACGATTGCCTGATTCTGGCTCAAGGAAAGGACGAACTTCTTCATCATCTACATTATGTGATAGCAGTGCTAAGATGCCTGGGGTATTCTGTGATCGAAATAAAGTCCAGTCTAGTACCCTCTCAGGACATGTGCTTTCTGGGTGTGAGACTGAATACAGCATCCCAGATGGCCTTTTTGACCCCGGACAAACAAAAGAATCTTTCTCTTTACTTCCATCAATTGTCTCATCAGTCCAGGCTGACTGCAAGGACAGTCCTTCAAGCCTTGGGGTTCATGGCATCTTGTATTCTGGTGCTTCCCAATGCCAAACTGCATATGAGGAAGCTACAATGGTATCTCAAAAATGTATGGACACAGCACTGCCAAGATATGGACACTGTCATTCAGATAATACCTTGCATTCAAAAGGAATTTTTGTGGTGGGCTCAGGAATGTCACCTAAACAAGGGACTCTCTGTGACCCGGCCAGAGGCGAGTCGGATTCTAACGACAGAGGCCTCAGACAAAGCTTGGGGAGCTCATCTAAATGGAAAATGGATACAAGACACGTGGCCTGCCAGACTTCTACATCTACATATCAACTTGAAGGAGATGTTAGCAGTCCAATTTGCATTAATAGCTTTCAAGGATTTACTTCTTCCAGGGCAGGTGTTGATTCTAACAGACAACACAACTGTCATGTGGTACATCAACAAGCAAGGGGGAACACATTCTTATCCTCTGTGCAGACAAGCAATGATTTTGTGGGAGACTGCTCTCAGTTTACAGCTAAATCTTCAGGCAAGGTTTCTGCCGGGAGCACAGAACTCCTTAGCAGATGTGTTGAGCAGACAAATAATGGATCCCCACGAGTGGAAATTGGATCCTCAAGTTTTTCAGAAATTGACAGTGTCATGGGGAACTCCAGACATAGATCTGTTCGCTTCTCCACTAAACTACCAGCTGCCAAAGTTTTGCACAAAAAGTTTTCATCCCACAGCCTGGAAAGTGGATGCTCTTTCATTCAATTGGAACAATCTTCATGTGTATGCCTTTCCACCTCTGCCTCTCCTCCCAAAGGTACTTCTGAAGGTCAGACAGGACAAGCCAAAGATGATTTTAATAGCTCCAGATTGGCCTCGACAGCACTGGTACCCACTACTGAGAAGTCTGGTACAGGAGCCTCCATGGCCTTTACCTTCGAATCCACACCTGCTGTCTCAGGAGAACGGTCATTTACTCAATGTCAAACTTCACTCTCTTCACCTGACAGCCTGGCATATTCTGTTCTAAACCCTGGAGGGTCTCAGCTTCCACAACAAGTTTTGAATGTTATTTTGGAGGCCAGAAGGCCTAGTACAAGGAAAGTGTACGCAGATAAATGGAAGAGATTTTTATTTTGGAGTGCAGCAAAAGCATTTGATGTTTCTCAGCCTAATTTAAGTGTGGCTCTTCAATATCTTACTGAGTTACTGGACAAAGGCTTGTCTTTCTCTTCTATTAAGATTCATGCTGCAGCAATTTCTGCTCACTATGACTGTGACCCACCATTGTTTTCTCATCCTTTGTTTAAGCAATTCCTTAGAGGGGCAAAGAATACAAGACCCCCACAGAAAGCTCCTACTCCTGCTTGGGATCTCAATTTTGTGTTGGAGAAACTCACTCTACAACCTTTTGAGCCTGCAGCTACTACTGAGTTGAAATATTTATCATGGAAGACTGCTTTTTTGTTGGCCATTACCTCTGCGAGAAGGGTTTCTGAATTACAGGCCCTTATGGCAGTTGAGCCTTTCTTAATTTTCCATAAGGATAGGGTATCTTTGCGTACTAATCCTTCCTTTATGCCTAAAGTGGTTTCTAGTGTGGCTTTAAACCAGACTATTCATTTGCCTACCTTTTATGCGAACCCCCAAAATAAAGGGGAAAAGATTTTGCACACTTTGGATATACACAGGCAGTTGCGATATTATTTGAGCAGAACTAAAGGGTTCAGGCAGTCTCAGCAGTTATTTGTTTCTTTTGCTTTGAGTTCTCAGGGCAAGCCTGTGTCAAAACAAACTATTTCTAAGTGGATTGGGTTGTGTATTGCTTTCTGTTATTCCCATCATGGTAAGGAGATTCCAGCTGGGATTAGGCCTCATTCCACTAGGGCTACTGCCACTTCTACAGCCTTTCTAAGGGGTAGCAACTAAAGATATTTTGGAGGCTGCTACTTGGAGTTCAGTGCATACTTTCTCTAAGCATTATCACCTTCCTCTTTACTCTAAATCGAGGGCTGGTTTTGCCACTGCAATTTTACAGGGCATTTTGGCAGCTCCTACTGCTTTTAGTTGTGCCATCCTCCCTTTCTCTGCTTTGGGATTCTACCCAAGTGTAAGGACTGCAGCAATGTGAGATGAAGAACATAGTACAGTTTTGTACCTACCATAAATGTAGATGTTCAAGATCCACATTGCTGCAGTCCAATTTACCCTCCCTCCTTCCCTCTGTAGTTAGAGGCGGTTGTGTGGTTTGGGTTGTACATATTGTGAATTTTGTATATATTGTACATATAGTTAGTACACAGGTGTTTGGCTGTTTTTTGGTTGTCTTTTGGTTTTGACCTTTTTGTTTAGGGTCTTCTGACATCTGGGGCAAGAAAAGACTGAGGATATGACGTCGGTCATGCGCATATGTACCCTGACGTCCTGATGTCAGTCTTATGCGCCTTGACCGACGTCAGCCTAATACTTTGATATTCGGGCCGACCGAGGACAGCGGACTACCCAAGTGTAAGGACTGCAGCAATGTGGATCTTCGAACATCTACATTTATGGTAGGTACAAAACTGTACTTTTCTTATACGATTTTTCATAAAAATAGGGTGTCTTTGCGTACTAACCTGTACTTTCTTCCCAAATTAGCGTAAGAAGCCAATATTAATCAGACTATCAATCTTCCAGTCTTTTTTCCTAATTTTCAGAGTAGGTGTGAATATAAATTACATCTGTTGGATGTGCACAGGCAATTACGATACTGCTTGCACAGGACAAATGCTTTTCATAAATCCGATCAGATGTTCATTTCTTACTCAAAACCGTTCTTAGGGAAACCAATTTCTAAGGTGACGATTGCTCGTTGGATTTTCCAGTGCATTGTTCGAGAGTATTCTGTCAAGAAAATTACCCCTCTGGGTCAGGTAAAAGCACATTCTACCAGATCTATGACTACTTCAGCTGCCTTTTGGTCCAGGGTGTCGCTGGATGATATCTGTTCTGCAGCTACTTGTTCCTCATCTCATACCTTCATTTCACATTATAAATTGGACATCATATCCAGGAACAGGGCATCCTTTGGCTCTGCCTTGCTCTGGAATATCCTTCCATGAGGGCCACCCGGGTGTTAGTAGCTGGGGACTCTGTCCCACAGGTTGAAGACCAAATGAAGTAAACTACTTCAGACAAAGAAGTTATGTACTCACCATAACGTTCTGAGGAGTTGTACTTCATTTGTCTTCATCCATCCCCCCTTCTTCCCCCTACCTTGTCACTTTGTAAGGATACCTCAGGGATATCTTTTGCCTTAGTTCAGGATTTTCGGGTTGCCTGTAGTGATGAGGTCTTGTTGGGTTGGGTATGTGTTATGCATGGGGCAGCAAACTCAATCTGAAGGGAGACATGAGACAGGGGGCATTATGGGTAAGGGGAGGAGCTTGGAGCTCAGATCAGATGCTGGGTATGCGGCCGTGTCGGATCTGATACGGATCCGTAACCCACAGGTTGAAGTCAAATAAAGAATAAATACTCTGATGAAACGTTATGGTGAGTACATAACTTCTGTTTTTACAGTTTTCAGACATAAAACAAAAACATCTACAGTTTACAAAACAAACATTTGCATTTGTATCCCTTTACTGATGGCCTTGAAAAGATTTGGATCATACCACATTTCCATTCCTTGAAAAGCTCTGGCAGCAGCAGCAATATTATTCACTCATCTTTTAACAGCAGAAGGCATTTTAGACCGTGGCTTATTTAAGTACTGCTTTTTTTTTCGGTATAGAAGAATTAATGCACAGCAAGCTCAAAATCAGGCTCGTAAGTGTATACATATTTAAAATAAATGATGATACTATCATGTTTTTTTCTCTCTCTTCTTTACTACTACTGTCCTAAACTATAGTACAGGATCTCCTCACTGTAACACCCATAGCTATGAACTTCCACGAGCATATTACTCGATATTTCTTTACCGTCATATGGAGCCTATAATATCAGCGTTGATAATGTCCTAAAATCATATGTTTTTATTAACCTACTTATCATATGAATTACTTAAGTTATAGCTAATTTTTAACATGATGTCTCTTCATACTAGAAAATCTATAAACTGTACACATGTAACTCAAACCTAAACCCTGTCTCACTTATGTATATGTTTTCCTTTTTGCCTGGAACATTTTTGCTACTGTTATATCTCTACTTCGTACTACCTTACCATGTTATTATGAAATTGTTAAATGTCAAACCTAAACCTTGTCTCAATTATGTATATGCTTTTCTCTTTTTTCCCTGAACTTTCATGCAACTGTTATGTTGAAACATTTTATACCTTACCATGTTATGTTGCCTTTTTTGAAATGTAACTTAATACCTGTTGTACTGTGGAGCTTTTCTCCCCGGGTCTCTGCTGAAAAGGGATATGTATCCAGTTGGACTAACCCGGTAAACAAATGTAAAATAAATAAAATAAAATAAATAAATGATGTTTGTGTTTCACTGTTGCAGTCATCACATTTGAGTTATCTGCCTGCAGGTAGCCCTCAGCCGGCCTGAATACCGAGTCTTGGATTCCTGTGTCGGATGCTGTCTCTTGTTCCATGACGTCAGGTCGTCAGGGGTATAAAACATGCAGCCGACGTCATTACATCAGTCTTTCTTGCCGCGCGGTGCCTGAAGCAGTAGTAGTTCACAAGTGCCGGTCGGCCGACTCCTGAAGTTTTAGTTTTCGAGTTTCAGAACCGAAGACTTCAAAAAAGCTAAGTACCCCATTGGGGATCCTTTTTCATGCTCTTAACCAATGTCAGTAAAAGTTAACAATTGTATTACTTGTGGAAAGCAAATACCTCATAAAGATTTTCATTCGTACTGCATTCCTTGCCTAGGGCCTAGTCCCTTGCTATCGGTTTTGTGCCTTGTTCAACCCCCCGAACTATTCGTCGTCTGTCTATATTTGCAGCGAATTATTTTGTTACTCTTTTTAACTATCCAGAAATGGCTTCGGTAAGCCATCCGACTACCGATATTCCGAAAAAATGTAAAGATAGACAGAGACAGACCGCATAGGTCCAAAACTGCTGACTACGCTTCCGTTAAGCTAGTCGCCAGTCCTCGATACTCAGTGAGGTGCTTTCGCAGCCCCTGATGCCCGCTACTTCAGATTCGCAGGCCGTTACTGAGACCCATTCGGAGTCCTGTATGCCGCGAGATGCTTCTTTGACTATGGAACCTGCAGATGTCTCTACCTTGGATGAGTCCGGAGCTGCTGTGCAGGCACCGGCTTCTGAGGGTGTATTCAGGCCTACAGACTTGCATTTTAAACCGACGCCATCTTCTTCATCCAAGCCTAAAACTCAACCCACACCTAGAAAATCGAAGTATATAAACGGCATGCTCAGGCCCATATGCCTAAAAAACAAATGCTTAGAATGGCTGAAGACCTTAATACCTTAATTAGGGGAAGCCAGCCTTCCCCCTGTAAGAGACCTAGAACTGATTTTCCTTCTGATTCTTCTGATCAGGAATCTGATATTTCTATTTCTTCTGATTACCAGGATTTGCCCCTTTCTGCCTATGTGGATTATGATGCAGAGGATTCCATTCCCTCTGCTTCACCTCCAGAAGATTTCTCTTTTAGTGAAACCTTGCACACTCTTAGGGAGCATTTCTGCTGGGAAAGCCAGGATTACTCTGACTCCAAAAAGAGGCTTAGGAGATTCCTACTCCTTCCTCAACATAGGCCTTTAGCTATCCCTCCTGTCCTGGACATTGTAGATGATGCTTTCTTGGAATGTAGCATTTCCCCAGACAGTTTACCTCCAGCTCCCAGCAAACCTGACAGGTGTTAGAGTACCTCACAAGTTCCTCTTCAAGAATCCTACTGCGGATCCAGAGACCATTTCCCAATGACCAAAGGGCATTAAGGCTACTGCTGCCAAAACCCCTACCCCTTCTGATAGAGATTCTAGAGCCTTGGACAGATGGGGTAAGAAGGTATATACTTCTGTTACTTTGGCCATTAGGGCTTTAAATTGCCAGTTTCATATGTTAAAGTATCAGCAGCATGTTATGGGGCTGCTTAAACAGAAAATTATGTTGACTCCCGACTATGCTGAACACAAAGAATTACAGGATTGAATGCATTCTGCGGAACAAGTTGGTAAACATACTTTACAATGTGGTTTTGACTCTTTAGAAGCATCTTGCAGGGCTGCTGTCACTGGGTGTGTACTTAGAAGGCATGCATGGCTTAAGGAGCAAAACTTGCCAGATCATGTTAAAGCTAAATTACTGGATGCTCCCCTAAACCAAGACCACCTTTTTGGCAACAAAGCAGAAGTCCTCAAAAAGATGGAGGAAAAATCTAAATCTATGCAAACTTAAGATTTCCTGCAAGTACAGCCTCCCAGATTTAGTAGGTATTGGCCTTCAAAGAATTGGTCCTTTCCAGCCTCTTCCAGGCTTTCTCAGTCCAAACCCAGGAACAGCAGACCACCTAGGTTACAGTCTCAGGCTATGCACAGGCCTTAGCAGTGAGTAGTAAGACCCCCCCACCTACAGAAAAATGGCACAATGACTTTACATTAACCCTTCCAAGCCCTGCTCAACTACCTGCTCCCTTAGGAGGAAAGCTTGCCCTGCATGGAAAAAACTGGGAACTCATTACCCAGGACAAATGGGTTTTGAATATAGTTTCCCAAGGATACAGATTCCACTTCAACACCCTACCAACCCCAAACGGTTGGCCATACCTATCCCCAAATCAGTGGGCAGAGGCTCAACAGCAGGTTCTCTCTCGTCTAAGTATCAGGGCTATTCAACCTGTTCCAGCAGAAGAAAGGGGACAAGGTTTTTATTCAAGACTTTTCCTGGTACCCAGAAAAGAGAGCTCCTGGCGACCGATGCTGGACCTTTCTATTCTAAACACTTTTTTGGTAATCCCAAAATTCAGAATGCTAACACTTCAACAGCTGCTTCCTATGATAGGCAAAGATGCCTGGTTGGCAACCTTAGGAAGCTTACCTGCACATTCCAATAAGGGATTCTTGTAGGAAATACCTACGCTTCAAAGCAGGCTCCATGCACTTTTAGTTCTCTGCACTTTCCTTTGGCTTATCTACTGCACCCAGGGTATTCACAAAGTGTCTAACTCCAGCTATTGCATTTTGAAGGCAGAGAAATATTCTAATATACCCATACTTGGACGATTGTCTGATTGAGGCAGAAAGCCAGGAATTGCTATTAAAGCATCTGGCATTCGTAAAGAAACTTCTAAACTTACTGGGGTACACCATAAACGAAAAGAAATTTTTCCTAGTACCCTGCCAACAAATTGTATTCTGGGAGCAAGCTTGAACACAACTTCCCAGATGGCTTTCCTCACTCCAGAGAAACCAGTTTATTTAACAACCTACTTCAAACAACTGGCCACAAAGACCCAGCTATCTGCAAGGTAAATTCTGCAAGCCCTGGGAATGTTCTTCGTGTTTCAGTGTTGCAGTCATTACATTTGGGTAATCTGCTGCCAGGCTGCCCTCAGTCGCCCTGAATTCCAAAGTCTTGGGTCCTGCATCGGTTGCTGTCTTCTCTTCCATGACTTCAGGTCGTCAGGGGTATAAAACATGCAGCCGACGCCATTTTCTTTAGTCTTTCTTGTCGCGCGGTGCCCGAAGCAGAAGCATTTCGCAAGTGCCGGTCGGCCGACTACTGAAATATTCGAGTTTGAGTTTCAGAACCGAAGTCTTCACTAAAGCTAAGTACCCCGTTGGGGAAACTTTTTTTCTTGCTTTTTACCGATGTCAGGAAAAGTTAATAATTGTATTACTTGTGGGAAGCAAATACCTCATAAGGATTTCCATTTATACTGTATTCCTTGCCTAGGCCCTGATCATAACGTGCCTGGCTGTCTGTTTTGTGCTAGATTTAACCAACGCACTATTAAGCATTGGTATATTTTTGCATCTCAGTATTTTGGAAACAGATTTAACTACCTAGAAATGTCGTCGGATAGCAGTCCGACTACCGGAGTACATAAACACAAAGAAAAGGACAGAGAAAGGCAGTCGAGATCCAAAACTGATGAAGCTTCTCCTAAGCCAGTCGCCGGTTTGCCGGTACTCAGTGAGGCGCTGAGCTTCCCGCTACCTTCGAGTCGCAGGCCTCTACCGACACCTATGTGGAGTCCGGCATGCCACAAGATACTCAAGGTATTGGGCCGACGGATGTATCTCCCTCGGATGAGTCCGGAGCCGCTGAGCAGGCACCGGCTTCTGAGGGTGTTTTCACACCTCAACATTTGTGTATCAAACCGACGACAGCTGCAAAACTAAAGACAAAAGCAACTTCTAAAACTAAAAAAACGATGCATGAGCCACGTGCACAGGCCTCTATGCCTAAAAAACAGATGATCAGAATGGCCGAAGACCTTATTACCTTGATCAGGGATACCCATCCCCCTCCAGATAAGAGGCCTAGGCAAGACACTGATTATGAATCTTCAGATCAGGTTTCTATTTCTTCTGATTTCTCTTCTGATCAGGAATTTTCTATACCTCCTTATGAGGATTCTGATGCTGAGGAGTCTATTCCATTTGCATCTCCTCCTGAGGATTATTCATTTGCAGAAACCTTGCATACTTTGGGGGAGCATTTTCACTGGGAGAGTCAAGACTTCTCAGAATCAAAAAAGAGGCTCAGGGATTTCCTTCTCCCTCAGCACAAGCCTTTAGCCATTCCCCCTGTTTTAGACATTGTGGATGATGTGTTTTCGGAGTCGAGCTTGACCCCGGACACCTTATCTCCGGCTCCCAACAAGCCTGACAGATATTACAGGGTCCCTGACTCACATAAATTTTTATTGAGAAACCCTGCTGCTGATCCTGAAACTATTTCACAGGGTCCAAAGGGAGTTAAGGCCTCAACAGCAAAAAATCCTACCCCCTCTGACACGAGATTCAACGGCACTGGACAGATAGGGAAAAAAGGTTTATACATCTGCAACCTTGGCAATCAGGGCCTTAAACTGTCAATTGCATATGCTTAAGTACCGACAACATGTTATGGGATTGCTGAAACAGAAAATAATGTTGATTTCAGAATGTGCAGAAAATAAAGAATTGCAGGAATTATTGCATGCAGCTGAACAGGTTGGAAAGCATACTTTGCAGTGTGGTTTTGATTCTTTAGTGGCCACCTGCAGGGCCGCAGTTACTGGATCTGTGATTAGGAGGCATGCCTGGTTAAAGGAACAAAATTTGCCTGATTATGTTAAAGCTAAATTGCTAGATGCACCTTTACAGTATGATTCTCTGTTTGGTATTAAGGCAGTAGAGGTTTTAAAGAAAATGGAAGACAAAGGTCAAGGAAAAAGGTCTATGCAAACTTTTAAAGACTTCTTACAAGTGCAGCCACCAAGATTCAGTAGACACTGGCCTACAAAAAATTGGTCCTTTCCTGTGTCAGACAGAGCTCAAAGAGGCAAATCCAGATGCCCTAAGGGTTCCAGATACCAGGCGCAAGACTCAAACAGGTCAGAGCAATGGGGCACATCCACCTCCAAATCTGGAGGAGATAAAGTGCACACCTACAGAAAGCAATACCAATGACTTACCTCTGCCTACACCAAGCCCTTATCTTTTGGCAGCACCCGAAGGGGGAAAATTAGCACTTTTTGCTCAAAATTAGCAGTTAATAACACAGGACAAGTGGTTACTAAACATCGTATCACAGGGATACAGATTCCGTTTCCACACTCTGCCAAGGGCAAATGGTTGGCCAGATCTGCCAAGAAATCAATGGGCAGAGGCACAGAAACAGGTTACATGTTCATCGTGTTACACTGCTGCAGTCATTACACTTGGGTTATCCTGCCTTCAGGCGGTTCCCCAGCCGGCCTGAGTTCCAAAGTCTTGGTCTGGCGTCGGTTGCTGTCGCCTCCTCCCTGACGTCAGTGCGACAGGGGTATATAAGATGCATCCAACACCATTTTCTTCTGTCTTTCTTGCCACGCGGTGCCCGAAGCAAAAGCAGTTCGCAAGTGCCGGTCGGCCTACTTCTGAGATTTTCATTCCGAATCCAGAACCAAAGTGTTCTACAAAGCTAAGTACCCCATTGGGGAAACTTTTTCTTGCCTCAGACCGATGTCAGTAAAAGTTAATAACTGTATTTCTTATGGGAAGCAAATACCTTATAAGGATTTCCATTCTTATTGTATCCCATGCCTAGGCCCACACCACGACGTTACTGGTTGTCGGTTTTGTGCTAGGTTTAATAAGCGCACTATTAAATGTCGGTTTGATTTTGCCCGACATTACTTTGGCAGAAAATTTAATTATACCATGCTGTCGGAACTTCCGACCGGTATTCATAAAAAGCGCAAAGACAAGGACAGGCATCCGAGGCCCAAAACTGACAATGAAGCCTCTTCTAGGCCAGTCACCGGTTCTCCGGTTTTCAGTGAGGCACCTTCGCAGCCCCTGACGACCACCACGTGGAGATGGCTGGGCCTTCGGATGCACTAGCTTTTCAGCAGACCGAAACCGATCCTGCAGAGGGATCCGGAGTACCTGAGCTACCCGCAGCTTCAGAGGGTGTCTTCAGACCTACTCAGCTAAGCATTAAACCCTCTTCTAAGTCAAAGCCTCCTTTAAAAACTAAGAAACAAGTACAGCATTTTCCAGGACAGGCCTCCATGCCTAAGAAACAAATGCTCAAAATGGCCGAATACCTAATCACTCTGATGAGGTTCCCATCCCCCACCTGATAAAAGGCCTAGACAGGATGCAGATTATGATTCATCCGACCAGGGGGTCCTTTTTCTCATATTCTTCCTCAGACCTAGGATATTCTTTACCCCCTTATGAGGATTCTGATGCTGAGGAATCTATTCCATCAGCCTCTCTGCCTGAGGACTACTCCTTTGGGGAAACCTTACATACCATGAGGGAGCATATCCATTGGGAAGGCCAGGATTATTCAGAATCCAAGAAAAGGCTCCGAGACTTCCTATTATTACCTCAACACAGACCCCTGGCTATTCCGCCAGTGCTAGATATTGTGGATGATGTGTACACTGAATCCAGCTTAAATCCTGATTCCTTACTTCCAGCTCCACTTAAACCGGACAGATATTACAGAGTCCCTGACTCTCACAAATTTCTGTTTAAAAGCCCTGTTGCTGATCCTGAAACTATTTCTCAGGGAACCAAAGGGGTTAAGGCCTCATCAGCAAAGAACCCAGTTCCCTCTGACAGAGATTCCAGAGCACTAGACAGATGGGGAAAGAAAGTATATACGTCTGCAACTTTAGCAATGAGAGCCTTAAATTGCCAGTTTCACATGCTAAAATATCAGCGATTTTTGATGTCTCAGTTGAAACAAAAAATGCTTCTAGATATAGATCCTCTTAATTTTAAAGAAATGCAGGATTTATTGCATGCCGCTGAACAAGTGGGAAAGCATACTTTGCAATGTGGTTTTGATTCTTTAGAGGCCTCATGCAGAGCAGCAGTTACAGGCTCTGTCATTAGAAGACATGCATGGTTAAAAGAACATACGTTACCAGATCATGTTAAAGCTAAATTAGTGGATGAACCTTCACAGCAGGATGTTTTATTTGGAGTTAAGGCAGAAGAAGAGGTATTAAAGAAAATGGAGGATAAGGCAAAATCTATGCAAACAGTGAAGGATTTATCAGCCTCCTCGATTCAGAGAAACTGGCCAACAAAGAATTGGTCCTTTCCAGTTAATGACAGACCTCAAAGGGGCAGATACAGACGGCCAAGAGGTAGAGGTCAACCACAAGGTCCTTACAGGCCTCGACAGTGGGGTGCATCAGGCCAGAAAGAAGGGGAAGACGGGCACCAGCCTTATAAAAAACAGCCCCAATGACTTCCCACTGCAGCTGCCAAACAGCTCACTCTTGGCAGCCCCTTTGGTTGGAAAACTGGCACTTTTTTATCACAATTGGCATATGATCACCCAAGACAAATGGGTTCTCAATATTATTTCAAAAGGTTACAGGTTCCACTTTCACACTCTGCCAAGATTAAAAGGAATGCCAAATCTGCCACTAAATCAATGGGCAGAGGCCCAAAAACAAATTATGGCACTCATAAACATGGGAGCTATTCAAAAGGTACCACCACAGGAACAAGGGCAAGGATTTTACTCAAGATTCTTTCTGGTTCCCAGAAAAGACAAAGCCTGGAGGCCCATTCTGGATCATTCTTCACTAAACACTTACCTGGATGTTCCGAAATTCAAAATGTTGACATTACAGCAGCTTCTTCCCATGCTGGGCAAGCAAGCTTGGCTCATGACCTTAGACCTCAAGGAGGCATACCTGCATGTCCCTATTAGACAAAACTGCAGAAGATACCTCAGGTTCTTAGCTGGTCCAATGCACTATCAATTCTCTGCACTGCCCTTTGGATTATCTACTGCGCCCAGGGTCTTCACAAAGTGCCTGGCACCAGTAATTGCATTTTGCAGACAGAAAGGAATGCAGATTTACCCATACCTGGATGACTGACTGATTCAAGCAGAGAGCAAGGACATTCTTCTACAGCATCTGGCGTTTGTAAAAAAGTTATTAAGTTGCCTGGGGTACACAGTAAATGAAAATAAATCAAAACTGTTGCCCTCACAAGAGATCATATTCCTGGGTGCCAACTTGAACACAACTGCCCAGATGGCTTTTCTCATGCCAGACAAGCAAGGACAACTGACACAATGCTTTCACTTGATGGCAACAAAAACCCAACTCCCTGCAAGAAAAATTCTGCAGGCCTTGGGCTTCATGGCATCTTGCATACTACTAATTCCATATGCCAGACTGCATATGAGGAAACTACAATGGTACCAACACTGTCAAAGTTTGTAAACAGTTATACCACTAATACCTTGCCTTCAACAGGAGTTTCGATGGTGGGCTCAAGCTTGTCACCTCAACAAGGGACAGCCTTTCATTCAACCCACAGCCAGGCAAACACTGCCAACAGATGCATCGGATTACGCCTGGGGAGCACACATGGCAGGAAAATGTATTCAGGGCAAGTGGCCCGCAGAACAAAGGCATCTTCACATCAATCAAAAAGAGATGCTAGCTGTACAGAATGCCCATATAGCTTTCAAGGACCTGTTGTATCCAGGACAACTACTACTAAAGACAGGCAACACCAAAGTTATGTGGTACATAAACAAGCAAGGGGACACTCACTCCTAACCCCTCTGCAGACAAGCCATGACCTTGTGGAACACAGCTATAAATT
Organism: Protopterus annectens; assembly: GCF_019279795.1. Classification (NCBI taxonomy): domain Eukaryota; kingdom Metazoa; phylum Chordata; order Ceratodontiformes; family Protopteridae; genus Protopterus; species Protopterus annectens. The sequence continues at coordinate 59,416,750 of NC_056749.1, read as the reverse complement.
ATCAAGTTCATCTACAAGCACAATTCCTGCCAGGAGAGAAAAACACACTGGCAGATGACTTAAACAGAAATATCATGGATCCCCACGAATGGGAACTGAATCCTCAAATATTCAGAATGATAACAAAGAAATGGTGGAGTCCGGATATAGATCTGTTTGCCTCCCCAATGAATTGCCAGCTAAAGAAATTCTGCACAAGGAGTTACCATCTGCAAGCATGGAAAGTGGATGCCCTCTCATTCAGCTGGACAAACCTACAAGTATATGCTTTTCCACCACTGCCTCTTCTCCCAAAGGTACTCATAAAAGCCAGGCAAGAAGAGCCAAAAATTATCCTGATTGCACCAGACTGGCCACGCCAGCACTCGTACCCAATTTTAAAAAACTTAGCACAAGGACCACCCTGGATTTTGCCTCAAATACCACATCTGCTGTCTGAGCACAACAATCACTTACTCCACAACCAGCTAAAGACACTAAACCTAGCTGCATGGAAGATTCCCTAGCCACGCAAGCAATGCCTCTCTCCCAAAGCAGTTATGGATGTCATTCTGGAGGGCAGAAGGCCTAGTACCAGGAAAGCCTACTCGGATAAATGGAAGAGATTCTGTGCCTGGAACCAGGCTCACAGCCTTCATCCTCTTGTGCCAAACATTCCTCAGATACTACAATGTTTGACTGAGATGCTGGACAAAGGCCTCTCCTTTTCATCCATCAAGATCCATGCCTCTGCCATCTCTGCACATTACAACACGGATCCACCAATTTTCTCTAATCCTTTGCTAAAACAGTACCTCAGAGGGGCTAAAAACATAAGACCGCCCCGTAGAGCACCTACTCCAACTTGGGACCTCAACTTTGTTTTGGAAAAATTAACTTTACCTCCTTTTGAACCAGCTAGCACGGCAGAATTAAAATACATTTCTTGGAAAACTGCTCTGCTCCTGGCAGTAACTTCCGCAAGAAATTTCAGAATTACAGGCACTAATGGCAGTGGAACCTTTCCTCATTTTCCACCAGGACATTGTGTCCTTAAGAACTATAACCCTACGTTTATTCCTAAGGTGGTTTCAAGTGTGCCTCTAAACCAAACCATTCACTTGCCTACTTTTTATCCTAAACCACAGAATAAAGGGGAGAGACTACTGCATTCATTGGACATTCACAGGCAGTTACGCTTCTACTTGGACAAAACCAAAGCTTTCAGAAAATCTGAGCAATTATTGGTAGCATATGCTGCAGCAGCACAAGTAAAAGCTATTTCAAAACAGACCATTTCCAAATGGATATAGGACATTGCATACATTTCTGCTATACGCACCATGGAAAACCTGTGCCTAACAGCATTAGATCTCACTCCACCAGGGCAACAGCCACTTCAACTGCTTACCTCAGAGGAGTACCTACCAAGGATATTTTGGAAGCAGCAACATGGAGTTCTCTGCATACCTTCACCAAGCATTACCATCTGCCTCTATACTCTAAATCCAGAGCTGGCTTCGCCTCTGCAGTGCTGCAGGGCCTTATAGCCACCCCTAATGCCTTATAGAACCAACCACCCTACCTCAGCTTTGGGATTCTACCCAAGTGTAATGACTGCAGCAGTGTCACACGAAGAACATAGTACAGTTTTGTACCTACTATAAATGTAGATGTTCGAGTGTGGACACTGCTGCAGTCCAGGTTACCCTCCCTTCTTCCCCTCTTACTGGCTAGTACGTACCTAGATCCTCTACCTTTTACTACCTATGGGGAGTATTTGCTGGTAGCTGAAAGTATGTTGTTTGCATTTCTTATGTATGTTTTATTAGCAATTTGAATTGTCTACCTATTTGGTGGTACCTGACATCTGGTGCAAGAAAAACTGAAGAAAATGGCATCGGATGCATCTTATATACCCCTGTCGCACTGATGTCAGGGAGGAGGCGACAGCAACCGACACCAGACCAAGACTTTGCAACTCAGGCCGGCTGGGGAACCGCCTGATGGCAGGGTAACCCAAGTGTAATGACTGCAGCAGTGTCTACACTCTAACATCTACATTTATGGTAGGTACAAAACTGTACTTTCCCTCATGGATATGGGGGCCATTCAGACAGTACCAGAACAGGAAAAAGGACAAGGTTTTTACTCAAGACTGTTTGGTGCTCAGAAAGGACAAGGCTTGGCAGCCAATACTGGATTTATTCATTCTGAACGCATACCTGGACATTCCAAAATTCAAAATGCTGACTTTGCTGCAGCTTCTGCCCATGCTGGGCAAGAATGCTTGGCTGGTGACTTTAGACCTAAAAGAGGCATACCTGCATGTCCCAATAAGACAGTCATGCAGAAGATACCTCAGATTCAAGGCTGGCTTAATGCATTACCAATTCTCTGCACTGCCCTTTGGCTTATCTACTGCGCCCAGGGTCTTTACATAGTGCCTGGCACCAGTAATTGCATTTTGCAGACGAAGTATACAAATATATCCTTACTTAGACGACTGTCTCATTCAGGCAGAGAATAAGGACACTCTTCTTCGACACCTGGCATTTGTGAAAAGGCTTCTAACATGCCTAGGGTACACAATAAATGAAAAGAAATCACAACTGATACCCTCTCAAAAGATAACATTCCTGGGTGCAAGCTTGAATGCAACTGCCCAAATGGCTTACCTCACGCCAGACGAACAAAGGCAACTGACTACTTAACTTCAAACTGATGGCAACAAAAACCCAGTCTTCTGCAAGATAAATTCTGCAGGCTCTGGGCTTCATGGCATCCTACTAATTCCATATGCAAGACTGCATATGAGGAAACTACAATGGTACCTAAAAGGTTTATGGAGTCAACATTCACACAGTCTGGAAACAATGATTCCTCTCATCCCTGCCTGCAGCAGGAGTTTCTGTGTGGGCAAAGGCCTGTCACCAAAACATGGGATGGCCCTTCACTCTACCCCCTGCCAGCCAAACCTTAACAGACGCATCAGATTATGTCTGGGGGGGGCCCACATGTCAGGAAGATGCGTTCAGGGCATATGGGCACTAAAACAAATGCATCTACATATCAACCAGAAAGAGATGCTAGTTGTTCAAAATGCCCTAACAGCCCTCAAGGACTTATTTCATCCAGGACAACTAATGATAAAGACGGACAACACCACAGTCATGTGGTATATAAACAAGCAAGGGGGAACACACTCATACCCCATTTGCAGATTAGCCATGGCACTGTGGGACACAGCTTTGACCTACCAAATACATCTTCAAGCTCAATTCCTGCCAGGAAAACAAAACACTCTAGCAGACGATTTAAGCAGAAACCTTATGGATCCTCACGAGTGGAAACTAAATCCACAAGTCTTCAGCATGATAACAGAGAAATGGGGGAGCCCAGACATAGATCTATTTGCCTCTCCCGAAAATTATCAATTGAAAAAATTCTGCACAAGGGCTTATCACAGACAAGCATGGAAAGCGGATGCCCTATCCTTCAGTTGGAAAAAACTATCAGTTTATGCCTTTCCTCCTCTGCCTCTTCTACCCAAGGTCCTCCTAAAAGTCAGACAAGAGAAGCCAAAGATGATATTAATTGCCCCGGACTGGCCCCACCAATACTGGTCCCCATTCATAAGGAACTTGTCTCAATACCCAGCTTGGACCTTGCCTCAAAGACCACAACTCCTGTCCCAGCAAAACAATCAGATCCTGCACAATCAACTACAAACTCTGAACCTGGCAGCATGGCCAATCATGTAATCATACAAACGACACCTGTCAGTATAGCTGTGGTGGATGTCATTTTGGAAGCCAGAAGGCCTAGTACTAGAAAATGTTATGCTGACAAATGGAAGAGATTCTGTGCTTGGAATCGAGCACAAGGAACTGATACAGCAGAACCCACATATTCCTCAGATATTTTTATTTATTTATTTATTATTTATTTTATATTTGTTAACTGGGCTAGTCTAGCTGGATACATATCCTTTTTCAGTAGAGGCCCGAGGAGAAAAGCTCCAACATAATGGTAAAACACAAGTTGAAAAAAACAAGTTATAAAATATACAGGTTATAAAAAATACAAGTTATAAAAAAGTATAAAAAAGTAGACGTGTTGCATTTACAAGATTAGTAAAAAAAAAATACATTTTACATAGAAGTACTATGAGACAAAGATCGATCGGCTGGTAATACATAGCAGAGATATCTTATATACTAATAGTATATATACTAGTTCAAGAGTCACCCGCTTATATTTGGGGTAAAGAGAATTTTAAAGGTCAGGAAATGGGAACAAGAATTAAGGAGATAGGGGACTAGATGGATTTGATTTGAAGGTTTGATATGTGAGGTTAGTCAGGTTCAGGACATGGGCATAGCCATTGTGTCTTGAGATATTCTTTCAGGTTGCTTTTGAACTGATTGTGAGAGGTTGTACTTCTAAGGTAGTTTGGGAGGGAGTTCCATGGCTTGCCAATGGAGTTGGCAAAGAGGGCATCGCCAGAATTGTTAGCTTTAATGGTTAGGATCTGGGTGCTGTTGGATGATCGGAGACTATTTAGGTTAGTGTATGGGATCAGTATGCTACGCAGTGAGGGGGTTCTATCTGGTTGATTAATTATTTTACATGCTTCAGTGAGTTGGTTAAGTTTGAGAAGGTTGGGCAGTTCCAACCAGCCAAGTTGCCTCAGGTTAAGACAATGGTGGGTGCGATATGGGGAACCTGTTATAAATCTAGCAATGTGGTTATAGGCCAGAGAGAGCATGTTTAGTTCACGTTTATTGAGGAAAGAAAAGACTGGGGAGGCATAGAGGAGGGTAGAGAGGAGATGTGCGGGCAATGGTTAGTTTGGCAGTAGGAGTTAAAAAGTTTTTTATTCTGTACATGGATCCAAGTTTTTTGTTAACAGATTTTACGGTTTGGGTAATGTGTATGTCAAATTTGAGCTTATGATCAATAGTTACTCCTAGTAATTTGGTACTGGTGACAGGGGTTATGATAGTCCCATTATTGGATTTAACATGGAAGGTAGTATTATTGGTATCTGGGAGTTCTTTTCCTAGGGTAGAGAAGACGTTGGGGAAAAATAGTAGTAATTTGGTTTTGGTTGGGTTGAGTAGGAGTTTGAGGTCGGTGAACCATTTTTCTACTAGAGAAAACAGAGTTGAGTGGTGGTTTGGAGGTTGAGGAGGAGACATCTGAGCAGATTAAGGTGGAGTCGTCAGCGTATTGGATGCTGGTGGATTGAGGGATGACTGAGTGAAGGTCATTAATGAAGATGGAAAACAGAAGTGGACCCAATATTGAGCCCTGAGGGACACCTATGGTATTGGGAAGCAGGCCTGATAGTCTATTTTGCCACAGGACAGCCTGTTGCCTACCAGTGAGGTAAGCTTTGAACCAGGTTAGTGCTGGGGTGTCCAGATGTAGGGTTGCAAGGGTGGAAAGAAGGAGCTGGTGATTGACCATATCGAAAGCTTTTGACAGGTCAAGAAAGAGGGCGGAGGATATAAGTTTGCTATTGTGATTGTTATTAATGGATATTACAATACTTAACTGAGATGCTTGACAAAGGCCTATCTTTGTCATCAATCCAAATACATGCCTCTGCCATTTCGGCTCATTACAATACAGAGCCACCAATCTTTTCTCATCCTTTACTAAAGCAGTATCTTAGAGGAGGAAACAATTTAAGGCCTCCTAGATCATCACCACTACCCGCATGGGACCTCAATTATGTGTTGGAAAAGCTCATCCTGCCTCCATTTGACCCAACTGCTACAGCTGATATTAAGTTCTTGTCATGGAAGACAGTTCTGCTACTAGCAATTACTTCAGCAAGAAGAGTTTTAGAGCTACAGGCCCTCATGGCTGTAGCGCCTTTTATCATTTTCTACCCAGACAAGGGTGTCTCTGAGGACAAATCCTACTTTTTTGCCTAAAGTGGTTTCCAGTGTGGCTCTTAACCAAACAATCTGCCAACATTTTATCCAAATCCGTAGAACAAAGGGGAGAGAATTCTGCATTCCTTGGACGTACACAAACAGCTAAGATTCTACTTGAGCAGGACTAAAGCTCCTAGAAAAACTGAGCAATTACTAGTGTCATATGCTGCAGGATCAGAAGGGAAGGTTATTTCAAAGCAGACAGTTTCAAAGTGGATAAGCCACTGCATCCATTTCTTCTACTTACACCATGGTAAACCTTTATTTTATTTATTTTACATTTGTTGACCGGGCTAGTCTGGCTGGATACATGTCCATTTTCAGCAGAGGCCCGAGGAGAAAAGCTCCACTATATACTGGTACATTACATAAAAATCGATTACTATAAGATACAGCTTATAAGGATTAAAGAACAAAATGAATGAATGATATTCACAATATGGAAGCATTTTTATAGAAATGTACAGTTCTTAAATTACAACAATTGTACAGAATATGTAAATACTTAAATTTCTAAAAATAGTAGAATCAGAACTGGATTAAAGTAGAGAGGAAAAGAGTGAAAATAAGATAGTTAGTCAGGTGTACTGCAGGAACAAAGCCAGTGATTTTGGAAGTACAGTTTGATTTTCTGTTTGAAAAGTGGTAGAGATGTAGTCAGAGTTATGTCACTAGGTAAGAGATTCCAACTTCTACCTACAGTGTTAGTGAAAAGAGAATCACCAGCTGAGTTGTTGGACTTTATAGATCTGGCCATGAGTTTACAAGAGGAGCGAAGCGAGTTAAGATTGTTGTAAGGGATTAAAAGTTGAGAGAGTATAGGGGTGTTGTCAGGTAGGTGTAATATTCTATGGGCAATAGAGAGTTGAGGAATTACCAGGTAGTTTTGGAATTCAAGCCAGCCTAGTAGTTTTAAGTTAAGACAATGGTGGGTTCTGAAGGGCTTACCAGTGGCGAAGCGGGCAATGTTGTTATAGCAAGTTGCAAGTTTGTTAAGATTAACTTTCTTGAGGTTGGTATAAATAGGGGAGGCATATAGGAGAGTTGATAAAAGATGAGACTGGGCAATCTTGGTTCTAGTTGCTGGGGTTAGAAAAGGTTTAATTCGATATAGGGATCCTATTTTTCTGTTAACTAACTTGATGTTGTTGTTAATGTGTTGATCGAAGGAGAGATTATTGTCGATGGTTATTCCTAACAGTTTTGTTGTTGAATCAGGTGAGATGATAGTGCCATTGTTTGAGGAGATGGTGAAGTTTAAAGGGGGGGACCGAGTGGTGGGGGAGAAAAGGAGAAGTTTAGTTTTTTTGGCATTTAGTAGGAGAAACCGTCTAGAGAACCATGTTTCTACAGTATTAAAGATATTTTGGGTAAGTGAGATCAGTTCTGTAGTGGATGGTGCAGAACAAATAAGGGTCGAGTCGTCTGTGTATTGAATGCAGGTTGCTTGTGGGATTGCAGACTGAAGATCATTAATTAAGAGGGAGAAGAGAAGTGGACCAAGAATGGAGCCCTGAGGAACTCCGATGGAAATTGGCAAAAGAGAAGAGATGTGGTT